>NC_081554.1:82438061-82540557 GCF_963082655.1 Stomoxys calcitrans
ACAGAAGAAGATAATGTAATCTACAAGTCGATATCTTTTTACTCAACAAAATTCTTATATCTCTATACATTTGTATCAGCAACCGTTGAAGAGTCCCAAAGACCCAAATTGAAGTTTTTTAACGAGAATTAAACTATCTTTAACTCCCAATAATGTCTCCCACAATCGAACGGCACTTTTCGTTTATGAAAAACTACCAAAAATAAATAAAAATCTTCTCGCGATGAATTAGGTTAGAATAACGACCAAGAGTTTCTCCCACAATCGAACGGCACTTTTCGTTCACGAAAAATCACCACGGAAGGCGCACCTAAATGAAATCAACCATGACGATCTCTCTTCTCACGGCGAATAGGGTTATCACAACATTATCATTTTGAACACATCACTAGCAGAAAGCTTGATTAGGATGATTATGACTGAAGGAACAGGATTTTTTAGTTTTTATACCCTCCACCACCACATTGGTACATGGTATTATAAGGCATTTGTTTGCCTTTCCTTACTGGTTATTGAGCAAAAAATGGTTATCATTGTATTGGGTGACCTATCTCTCGCTACTCTTATGGACTTCTTTCAATGTGCATTAAGCAAGCTATCTAATTTGACTATGGCTGATAGTCTTTGACCCAGAAAAGCAGGGCTAGTACTGTCCAACAGAAACATAGAGTTTTCAATGGACCGATCTTCAACCGAGTAAAATTGTCGCTCTATCTAGAGGCTACGTAACTGGGTGATATTCTTGATCAAAAACTGATGAATGCCTAGGAAAGAGGATTAATATGTTCTTATATTTACGCAGGAGGATAAAGGCCGTAGCGCCGAGGTTATCATGTCCGTCTATGACGCTGAACGCCTGGGTTCGAATCCTGGCGAGAAAAAATTTTTAGCTGTGGTTTTCCCCTCCTAATGCTGGCAACATTTGTGAGGTACTATGCCACTTAAAACTTCTCTCCAAAGAGGTGTTGCATTGCGGCACGCCGTTCGAACTCGGCTATAAAAAAGGAGGCCCCTTATCATTGAGCTTAAACTTTAATCGGACTGCACTCATTGATATGTAAGAAGTTTGCCCCTGTTCCTTAATGGAATGTTCATGGCCAAAATTTGCAATTTTATACCCTCCACCATAGGATAGGGGTATACAAATTTCGGCATTCTGTTTGTAACTACTCGAAATATTCGTCTGAGACCCCATAAAGTATATATATTCTTGATCGTCGTGACACTTTATGTCGATCTAGCCATGTCCGTCCTTCCGTCCGTCTGTCTGTCGAAAGCACGCTAACTTTCGAAGGAGTAAAGCTAGGCGCTTGAAATTTTTCACAAATACTTCTTTTTTAGTGTAGGTCGGTTGGTATTGTAAATGGGTTATATCGGTCCATGTTTTGATGGAGCTACCATATAAACCGATCTTGGGTCTTGACTTCTTAAGCCTTTAGAGTGTGCAATTCTTATCCGATTGGAATGAAATTTTGCCCGACGTGTTTTGTTATGATATCCAAAAACTTTGCTTAGTATGGTTCAAATCGGTTCAATACCGGATATAGCTGTCATATAAACCGATCTTGGGTCTTGACTTCTTGAGCCTCTTGAGGGCGCAATTCTTATCCGATTTGAATGAAATTTTGCACGAAATATTTTGTTATGATATCCAACAACTGTGTTAAGTATGGTTCAAATCGGTTCATAACCTGATATAGCTGTCATATAAACCGATCTGGGATCTTGACTTCTTTAGCCTCTAGTGGCCGCAATTTTTATCCAATTTGCCTGAAATTTTGTACGACGGATCCTCTCATGGCCGTGAACATACGTGTTTATTATGGTCTGAATCGGTCTATCGCCTGATACAGCTCCCCTATAAATCGATCTCTCTATTTTACTTCATAAGCCCCCAAAGGGCGCAATTCTTTTTCGAATTGGATGACATTTTACACAGGTCTCCAACGTATAATTAATTTGTGGTCCAAACCCGACCATATCTTGATATCTCTCTAATAGCAGAGAAAATCTTTTCTTATATCCTTTTTTGCCTAAGAAGAGATGCTGGGAAAAGAACTCGACAAATGCGATCCATGGTGGAGGGTATATAAGATTCGACCCGGCCGAACTTAGCACGCTTTTATTTGTTTAAACACGTTGATTTTTCTGATGCAAAAAAATTTAAGTGCTGAAACTAGCTCGTTTACGGTGCATAAGCATAGCCGCAGGCCACCGTAGCGCAGAGGTTTTCATGTCGGCTTATGAAGCTGAACGTTTGGGTTCGCATTCTGGTGATACTATGAGAAAAATAATGTTCAACAGTGGTTTTCCCCTCCTAATGCCATGTTAAACTTCTCTCTAAAGATGTATCGCACTGTGGCACGCCATTCTGACTTCGCTTCATTTTCCTTAATGGCATATTCATGGACAAATATGCATTTAGCGTAAGCGGGTGCCTTGTCCTCCATATAGATCTATTGTTTTGCCACGATTAGTTTAGACTTTAATGTTTTATGTGACGTCGATGGCTTATGACTCGCAGCATCCTTCTGGCGAAATCACAAAACGGATACTTCTTTTTGATGTAGGTCGTTGCAGATGGCAAATGACTTGATAAACACCAACCCTGAACTGATGACCACAATCTTCGATCGGTGTTAAGAATAGGTCAAAAGTGTCATAGCAATTATAGTACTTGGTCGCTTTTTAAAAGTAGGTCAGAGAGCAAATATCTTCTCTGACATTAATAAAAATCTAACTAAACTTTTCTATGTTAAATAACAGTATTTGTTTTTCCTTGAAGGACTAATAATGCCATAAATATCTATTGATCTCGTCCATAACACATATGTAGATGAAACAATCTTCAAAGCCTGCCATGTTAACAAATAACTGATTAACTTCTTTCCGAACTTCCTCAAAGTTTCCTGAATATTTTGGTGTTCAGTCAAAAAGGTAAGGATTTACTTGATCTCCCTCCCTTGTCCCAAATAAACGCTAAAGCTAAACAAAAACTGCTCAGATTAATAGAGGATCCCCAAGAAGAACTTTTGGACCATATTCTGCATTCCCACTATCTTCCTTTTTTTGTGGTTATATCTTTCATAAGACTTATTTTTAACTGTCTTGTCAAATTTAGCATTATATGAAAACATTTTTTATTTTCTTTCATCATGCCACACACTTTGACTTTCCCTTCTGGGAATTATGCTTTGAAATTAAGTTTCAAGGGAAATAGTGGAAATATTATCTTACCAATGAACCATGCCATATTCTTGCACTTTTCGCCACCATTCTTTATTAGTTGAGGATTATGTAGATATTCTGCAAAAAAAAAAGAAAGAGGAATTACAAAATGAATAATGTAAAATCAATATAGTGTTATTTCTATAAAAAATGCATATTCGATATACACTTTTTCTGAGGAACTAATCTAAGGGTATAGATTTATTGGTTTTCTCGTACACTTTTAATTTTGAAGATGTGGCAAGATGTGTGAGAGAGAACAAGTAAAAGCGTGCTAAGTTCGGCCGGGGCGAATCTTATATACCCTCCACCATGGATCGCATTTGTCGAGTTGTTTTCCCGGCATCTTTTCTTAGGCTAAAAAGGAAAAAAGAAAAAAGTTGCTCTGCCATTAAAACGATATCAAGATATGGTCCAGTTCGGACCACAATTAAATTATATGTTGGAGACCTGTGTACAATTTCAGCCAATTCGTGTAAGAATTGCGCCCATTGGGGATCACGAAGTAAAATAGAGAGAACGATTTATATGGGATCTGTATCGGGCTATAGACCGATTCAGAAAATAATAAACACGTTTGTTTATGGTCATGAGAGGATGCGTCGTACAAAATTTCAGGCATATCGGATAATAATTGCGACCCCTAGGGGTCAAGAAGTCAAGATCCCAGATCGGTTTATATGGCAGCTATATCAGGTTATGAACCGATTTGAACCTTATTTGACACAGTTGTTGAAAGTAAAAATAAAATACGTCATGCAAAATTTCAGCCAAATCGGATAGGAATTGCGGCCTCTAGAAGCTCAAGAAGTCAAATCCCCAGATCTGTTTATATGACAGCTATATCAGGTTATGGACCGATTTCAACCATACTTGGCACAGTTGTTGGATATCATGACGAAATACTTCGTGCAAAAACTCATTCAAATCGGATAAGGATTGTGCCCTCTAGAGGCTCAAGAAATCAAGACCCAAGATCGGTTTATATGGCAGCTATATCAGGTTATGGACCGATTTCAACCATACTTGGTACAGTTATTGGATATGATAACAAAACACGTCGTGCAAAATTTCATTTAAATCGGATAAGAATTGCGCACTCTAGAGGCTCAAGAAGTCAAGACCCAAGATCGTTTTATATGGCAGCTATATCAAAACATGGACCGATATGGCCCATTTACAATACCAACCGACCTTCAGTTATAAGAAGTATTTGTGCAAAATTTCGAGCGGCTAGCTTTACTCCTTCGGAAGTTAGCGTGCTTTCGACAGACAGACGGACGGACGGACGGACGGACAGACGGACGGACATGGTTAGATCGACATAAAATGTCGCGACGATCAAGAATATATATACTTTATGGGGTCTCAGACGAATATTTCGAGTAGTTACAAACAGAATGACGAAATTAGTATACCCCCCATCTTATGGTGGAGGGTATAAAAATCTTAATCTTCGCATTTGTACTGAGTAAAATTTTTGATTTCTCAGACTTTTGTCACGTCTTTTTATACCCTCCACCATAGGATGGGGGGTATACTAATTTCGTCAATCTGTTTGTAACTACTCGAAATATTCGTCTGAAACCCCATAAAGTATATATATTCTTGATCGTCGCGACATTTTATGTTGATCTAGTCCGTCCGTCTGTCGAAAGCACGCTGACTTCCGAAGGAGTAAAGCTAGTCGCTTGAAATTTTGCACAAACACTTCCTATTAGTGTAGGTAATTTGGTATTGTAAATGGGCCATATCGGTCCATGTTTTGATATAGCTGCCATATAAACCGATCTTTGGTCTTGACTTCTTGAGCCTCTAGAGTGCGCAATTCTTATCCGACTGAAATGAAATTTTGCACGATGTGTTTTGTTATGATATCCAACAACTGTGCCAAGTATGGTTTAAATCGGTTCATAACTTGATATAGCTGCCATATAAAACGATCTTGGGTCTTAAATTATTAAGCCTCTAGAGTGCGCAATTCTTATCTGTTTGGAATGAAATTTTGCACGACGTGTTTGTTATGATATCCAAAAACTGTGCCAAGTATGGTTCAAATCGGTCCATAACCTGTTGCAGCTGTTATATAAACCGATCTTGGGTCTTGACTTCTTGAGCCTCTAGAGGGCGCAATTCTCATCCGATATGATTGAATTTTTGCACGAAGTATTTTGTTAAGATATCCAACAACTGTGCCAAGTATGGTTCAAATCGGTTCATAACCTCATATAGCTGTCATATAAACAGATCTGGGGACTTGACTTCTTGAGCTTCTAGAGGGTGCAATTCCAATTCGATTTGGTTGAAAGTTTGCATGATGTATTTTATTCTTACTTTCAAAAACTGTGTCTAATAAGGTTCAAATCGGTTCATTACCTTATATAGCTGCTATATTAACCGATCTGGGATCGTGACTTCTTGAGCCTCTAGAGGTCGCAATTATTATCCGATTTGCCTGAAATTTTGAACGACGGATCCTCTCATGACCATCAACATACGTGTTTATTATGGTCTGAATCGGTCTATCGCCTGATACAGCTCCCCTATAAATCTATCTCTCTATTTTACTTCATAAGCCCCCAAAGGGCGCAATTCTTATTCGAATTGGCTGACATTTTACACAGATCTTCGATATATAATTTAATTGTGGTCCAAACCGGACCATATCTTGATATCACTCTAACAGCAGGGGATCTTGACTTCTTGAGCCTCTAGAGGGAGCAATTCTCCTCCGATTTAACTAAAATTTTGCACATCGTGTTTTGGTATCACTTCCAACAACTATGCTAAGTATGGTTTAAATCGGTGCATGTTTTGATATAGCTGCCAAATAAACCGATCTTGGGTCTTGACCTCTTGAACCTCTAGAGGGCGCAATTCCCACCCGATTTGGCTTGTACAACGGCTTCTCTCATGACCTTCAACATACGTGTCTAATATGGTCTGAATCGATCATTAGCTTGATACAGCTCCCATATAAACCTATCTACCGATTTTGCTTCTTGAGCCCCTACAAGGCGCAATTCTTATCCGAATGAATTGAAATATTACACCATGACTTCTACAATGTTCAGCATTCATTTATGGTCCGAATCGGACTATAACTTGATATAGCTCCAATAGCATAACAGTTCTTATTCAATATTCTTTGATTGTCTAAAAAGAGATACCGCGCATAGAACTCGACAAATGCGATCAATGGTGGAGGGTATATAAGATTCGGCCCGGCCGATCTTAGCACGCTCTTACTTGTTATATTTTGGCCTATGCCAACCAAACAATTGAAATCTTCGATACATCGCAAAATCATAGGAAGGCTCCTTCAAGTAGTTTTGGTCTTGTGAAAGTGAAAATTATTCATTAAAATATTGACAAAATTGTTATGAACAACTGATCGGTAGGTTCGGACATCGGTAGGCGTAGCACAACTCACCGTTCCAAGTTTCAGCGAAATCGGATATTAAATGTGGCTTTTACGTATTTTTGGCCGCTCTTACCATACAGATCGACGACAATGCACTGCAGTGTGTATCAAGCGAAGGTCATTGCAATGAAAGGTGTGGTGGAATGGCTAAGATAAAATGTCAAAACGGTGATTGGCTTAAATATCTTCTCAGGCAGCCATTTAATCTCTGGGGAACACATATCCGAATTCAAAATCCACCTTTGTCTGTCGTAGATCTCTCAACGAGATGGCTGAAAAGTTCAAAATTCAACTGTTCGGAATACCGCGCCAAAAATATATTCCTGGGAATTTTAGAGAAACGAGCCAGCGAATGCCAAATGATCACAATGATTGTGAACGTTCCAAAATATGTGGCTTTACTGCCCATCAAGACATGTCTCTGTCCGATCGGTAAACATGTCGACAGACTGAAGGATGAAACGTTCGAACGGCTTTTGCTGACGTTGTGAGGACATCGAGGAAGATGAAATTATGGAAAATCTGCTGTTAATGTGTCCCACACAGGCAGTCAGAAAGAGGACCACTTAAGGCTCTCAATTTTTGAGAACTTGCTTGATTTATATTTCATTAAGGAACAGGGACAAACTTCTTACATACATATTAATAAGTATAATCCTAATGATAACGGACCTCATTTTTATAGCCGAGTCCGAATGGCATACCGTAGTACGACATCGCTTTGGAGGAAGTTTTTACATGGCATGGTACCTCACAAATGTTGCCAGCATTTGGAAGGTATTAACATCACCGACAATTCTTTTGTGATCCCACCACGATCAATTGCTTCCACATAAACCAATCCCCGATTAGTGCTGCTTAAATTTACATCTGATTTTGCAGAAATTTGGCACTTAGTGTACATAGTGTACCCTTCATCTAAGTTTAAATTTTTCGCAGAACCAATGGTGATGGGTTTCCATGATTCAGCCTGGCAGAACCCAAACGTTTGATGATCCCTAACTTGAATTACTCAACATGTTATTTTATATTAACCATTTGTTGATTAAAAACAAATATTGGATTAGCCAGTCAAAAAGACAGCGTACAAAAAAAATACATAAAATATGTGGATATTCATCGTTGAAGCAAACACAATTGCATTAATACATGCTACTTTTTACTTTTGAGTAAAAACGGAAATTTAATCTGGGAAAAAATGCAAAATCCTATTTATGCAAGCAAAATGTTAATTTAAAATGTGAATGAAACTTTTTTGTTGTTCATAAAGTTGAATTTATTTTCTTTTGTAAAAATAATTAAAGCAATGCTTTTTCAGAAATAATGGAATAAAACCATCTATGCAAACATTTTATGTCAAAAAACAAATGTTAATGGTCAATATCATTCATGCGTATGCATACATTAACGTTAGCAATTTATTGTGATGCAACAATTGCGTTTTCTCTCTATGCATATTCATTGTATATGCGAATTTAAAAGCCAATACAATGGCACTTATTTACGTGTGAGTGAGCAGTATGAAATATTCCAATGAGAAACTCTCACACATTTCGAAAAGGACATATTATTTTAACATTTAACAGGAAGATATTGCGCAAATTAAATTCACAGAACAGGATATTTGATTTAAGGTTTATGCATATGAGCAACCGGAGCGCAGAGATTTGCATATCTGGCTATAATGCTGAAAGTCTAGGTTCGAAACCTGGTGAGAACAGCAGAAAAAGTTTTTCAGCTATGACTTCCCCTCCTAATGATGGCGACATTTGTGAGGTATTTAGCCATGCATAGAAGTCATTTAAAAATGTCTCTTCAAATAGGTCTCGCATTGCGGCACGCCATTCACACTCGGCTATAAAAAAGAAGCCCCTTGTCATTGAGCTAAAATTTGAATCGGACAGCACTCAGTGATATGCAAAATTGCAAATTTTGCCCATGAACATTCCACTAAGGAGCAGGGACAAACTTCTCACATATCATTGAGTGCAGTCCGATTCATATTTAAACTCAAAGATATGGGCCTTCTTTTTATAGCCTAGTCCGAACGGCGTGTTGCAGTGCGACACCTCTTTGGAGAGAAGTTAAAATTGGCATAGTACCTCACAAATGTTGCCAGCATTAGGAGGGGAAAACCACCGCTAAAAGTTTTTTCTGATGGTTCCGCCAGGATTCGAACCCAAGCGTTTAGCGTCATAGGCGGACATGCTAACCTCTGCGCTACGGTGGCCTCCGATATGTAAATTTGAATATAATGGAAGGTATCCAGATTTTGTATCCACCATCATAGGATGGAGGCTATACTTATCTAGTCATTCTGTGTGTTACACCTCGAAAAATTGACCCGAGACCCTTTAAAGTATTTATATTATTAAACGTCTTGACATTCGGAGTCGATCTAGCCATGTCCTTCCGTCCGTCAGTCGAAATCACGACAGCGTTCGAGCGAATCCCAAAAACACCCCTTCAAACCGTTTTTATACCCACCACCGAAGGATGGGGGCATATTCATTTTGTCATTCCGTTTTCAACACATCGACATATCCATTTCAGACCCTATAAAGTAAATATATTCTTGATCAGCCTAAAAATCTAAGACGATCTAGACATGTCCGTCCGTCTGTCCATATGTCTGTTGAAATCACGCTACAGTCTTTAAAAATAGAGATATTGAGCTGAAACTTTGCACAGATACTTCTTTTGTCCATAAGCAGGTTAAATTCGAAGATGGGCTATATCGCACTATATCTTAATATAGCCCCCATATAGACCGATCCGCCGATTTAGGGTCTTAGGCCAATAAAAGCCACATTTATTATCCGATTTTGTTGAAATTTGGGACAGCGAGTTGTGTTAGGCCATTCGACATCGTTCGTCAATTTGGCCCAGATCGGTTCAGATTTGGATATAGCTATCATATAGACCGATCCACCGATTTAGGTTCTTAGGCCCATAAAAGCCACATATATTATGCGATTTTGCTGAAATTTGGGACAGTGACTTGTGTTAGGTCCTTCGACATCCTTCGTCAATTTGGCCCAGATCGGTTCAGATTTGGATATAGCTATCATATAGACCGATCCACCGATTTAGGTTCTTAGGTCCATAAAAGCCACATTTATTATCCGATTTTGCTGAAATTTAGGACAGTGAGTTGTGTTAAGCCCTACGATATTCTTCGTTAATTTGGCTCAGATCGGTTCAGATTTGGACATAGCTGTCATATAGACCGATCCTCCGATTTAGGGTCTTAGGCCCATAAAAGACACATTTATTATCCGATTTTGCTGAAATTTGGTACAGTTAGTTGCGTTAGGCTCTTCGACGTCCTTCAGCAATTTGGTCCAGATCGTTCCAGATTTGGATATAGCTGCCATAAAGACCGATTTCTCGGTTTTAGGTTTTAGGGCCATAAAAGGCGCATTTAGTATCCGATTTTGCCGAAATTTGAGACAGTGAGTTGCGTTAGGCTCTTTGACGTCCTTCGTCAATTTGGCCCAGATCGGTGCAGATTTCATTATAGCTGCCATATAGACCGATCTCTCGGTTTTAGGTTTTGGGGCCATAATATGCGTATTTATTGTCCAATTTTGCCGAGATTTGGGACAGTGAATTGTTTTAAGCTCTTCGACGTTCTTCTTCAATTTGGCCTACATTGGTGTAAATTTAAATATAGCTTCCATATAGAACGATCTCTCGATTTAAGGTTGGGGCCCATAAAACGCGCATTTATTGTCCGATTTCGCCCAGATTTGAGACAGTTCGTTGTGTTAGGCCCTTCGGCAATTTGGCCCGAATCGGTCCAGATTTGGATATAGCTGCCATATAGACCGATCTCTCGGTTTTAGGTTTTGGGGCCATAATATGCGTATTTATTGTCCAATTTTGCCGAGATTTGGGACAGTGAGTTGCGTTAGGCTCTTCGACGTCTTTCTTCAATTTTGCCCAGATCGGTGCAGATTTGAACATAGCTGCCATATAGACCGATCTCTCGATTTAAGGTTTTGGGCCCATAAAAGTCGCACTTATTGCCCGATTTCGCCGAAATTTGGGACAGTGAGCTAAGTTAAGCCCCTCAACATACTTCTGCAATATGGCACAGATCGATGGTCCAGATTTGGATATAGCTGCCATAAAGACCGATCTCTCGATTTAAGGTTTTTGGGCCCATAAAAGGCGCATTTATTGTCCGATTTTGCCGAAACTTGGGACGGTGAGCTGTGTAAGGCCCTTCGACATTATTCTTCAATTGGCTCAGATCAGTCCATAATTGGGTATTGCTGCCATTTAGACCGATCTGTCGATTTAAGGTTTTGGGCCCATAAAAGGCGCATTTATTGTCCGATTTCGCACAAATTTGGGACAGTGAGTTGTGTTAGGCTCTTCGACATTTTTCTGCAACTTGGCCCAAATCGGTCCAGTTTTGGATATAGCTGCCATGTAGACCGATATCTTGATTTTAAGTCTTGGCCCCATAAAAGGCGCATTTATAATCCGTTTTCTCTGAAATTTGACACAGTGACTTTTGTTTGGCTTTTCGACATCCGTGTCGTATATGGTTCAGATCGGATTTTTTCAGATATAGCTGCTAAATAGGCGAATATTTTGTTATATAAAATTGAACAATGACTTGTACTTATTAGTATTTGTTCCAAATCGGATCATATTTCGACATAACTGCTATGGGACATAAGGTATGCCCGGATTTTGACAAAAGGTGGTTTACATATATACCCGAGGTGATGGGTATCCAAATTTCGGCCCGGCCGAACTTAACGCCTTTTTACTTGCTTTTTTTGATTAATAATGGAGTTTTTAGTAATTTAGCATAAAGTCCAATTAATGTCATTGCTTGATAGTGAGCAAGAAGTCTCAATTTAAGTACGATTTGAATTCAATTTGGAACAGAGAGTCATATTGCACACCTACGCACTTGTGCCAAATTTAAAAATATCAAACCCGACCATATTTGGATATAGCTGTCTTGTAAACCGATCTCCAAATTAAGGTATGAAGCTCATAACGCCGCATTTATGACCCGATTCTCTGTGTTTTCATATTAAGTCTCCTGGCATTCGAACCGAACCGAACATGGTTCAGTTGGGATCAAATTTGGATATGTCTGCCATAATGACCGATCTCCCAATATAGGGTTTTGGACACGTAAGAGGCGCACTTGTTATTCGATTTCGCCGAAATTTGGAACAGAGATTTTTGTTAGTTAACTCAATTGACTTTACAAGCAGAGTATATCTCCCTAAGCCAAGGTGCCAGTCTGTCGGACACAGCTTGTAATTCAACCGATGATATATCATCAGGGCCTGGCGATTTAAAGTAGTCAAAACTTTTTTATCGTCCAAAGAATTTTCGGTTCAGACACAATTTCCACAACAATCTCTGAAGATTGCATATCAGTGAAAACCTCCTCTGGTCCAACGATGTCTGTTGGAAAGTTTGCAGGATATGACTTGACTCTCGACATTGCAGGGGAATTACATAGCAATCGGTTCAGATTTGTAAATATTGGGTTGCCCAAAAAGTAATTGCGGATTTGTTAAAAGAAAGTAAATGCATTTTTAATATTTAGCTCTCATATACACATATAGGCCGATTTTCACTCTTAGAGCCACTGCATGCGCATTTATTAACCAATCTTCCCAAAATTTTGCAAAACGCTTTCCGATTACGACAATACTTAGTAAGTTTAGACGAAATCGGTTCAGATTTAGATATAGTTCCCATAACATCGTCAGATTTTGGATAATTTGCTATAATGTTGTCATTTGTAAACCGTTGTTATTACAGTTTCTTCATATATGTTCGAAATTTGCCCATCTGAAAACATCTGCCGTGGTCCATCAAATTTGGGTCAGAATTAGATATAGCTCTCACTTTTTACTTAAAGGGTGGGTGTAGAGTATTACACAGTCGGCCCCGCCCTATTTTTGCTGGTTTTGAAATAAAAATTACCTTTGTGCCTCTCCATCCCAAAGGTATGTACGCTTTGCTGATACAAGCAGAGTATATCTCCCTAAGCCAAGGTGCCAGTCTATCGGACACAGCTTGTAATTCAACCGATGATATATCATCAGGGCCTGGCGATTTAAAGTAGTCAAAACTTTTTTATCGTCCAAAGAATTTTCGGTTCAGACACAATTTCCACAACAATCTCTGAAGATTGCATATCAGTGAAAACCTCCTCTGGTCCAACGATGTCTGTTGGAAAGTTTGGCAGGATATGTGTATCATCCAATGTTCCAGTGTTTCTTTAATAGACATTGTGCATACATTCTCAGACTTCTGAATGTATCCTAACGTAAAATGTTTCGAGGACAGGATGTTGTTTAGCCGTGAGTCCTCTACAGAGCATTTTTCAGTTCGCCCTTGTATTTCCTAAGCTCATTCTTTTTGACGGCTTAGTCGTGTGGTGCCATTGTGACTTTTGCCCTATTGAAGAGTTCTCTGCAACCCTTCCTGAGACTAACGAGTTCTTGGGTTCATCAAGGCGGTTGCTATTTGCCGTTTGGTTTGGCTCTAGACCATGCTGACATTAGTGAATCATGGAGGGCCCTCGTAATCCGCTTGACTATTATGTCTATGTCCTCGCCGATTCCACTTCCTTTTCAGATCTAAAGTGGATAGTCGTGCCACGTGCCACGCCACTATGGACATACACAGTAGTATGACTTATTGAGCTCCTAGATACCTCAATGTTCATCCGATTTGGCTGAAATATGGAACAAAACTTGGATTCGTACTTCCAACATCAGTGCCGAATATTATTCGAATCAGTCAATAAACTGATATTGCCCCCAAACAAACCGATTTCCCAGATTAAGCTTCTAGAAGCCTCAATTTTTATCTAATTTGGCACATATGTTTTGACCATGTCATACATGTCAATTATGATCCCAATCGTTCTATATACTCATAAAGGCCCCCACATAAACCGATCTCAAAATTTGATTTCTGGAGCTCCTAGAGGCCTCAATTTTCACCCGATTTGGCGGAAACTGAACACAAAGACTTCTACTATTCCTTCCAGCGTGCGTGCCATGTATGATCCGAATCGGTCTATATACTGATATAGGCCCCTTAAATACAGATTCCCCAATATGACTTCTTAAGACCATAGAAGCTGCACTTCCCGATTTGGTTGTTGTAAAATAATTGAAATTCGAACTGAACTTATAACATTTTTAGGCGGCGTAAACGGTCGTTATTTCCATAGTTTGATGTATTACGGGATGGTCTAAAGAGAACATTTATGTTAAATCAAAATAAAACAAGTAAAAAGGCGTTAAGTTAGGCCGGGCCGAACTTTGGATACCCACCACCTCGGGTATACCACCACTTTTCATCAAAATCCGGAGAAAATTGCATACTTTATGTCTTATGAAAGGGGCATTTACCTTTTTTGGGGCCAAACTTTAAATCGAGATATCGGTCATGGCAGCTATATGCAAATCTTCATCGTTCTAGACCAAATTGCAGAAATATGTGGAGGGGCTTAACTTAACTTTGTCCCAAATTTCGGCAACACCTTTTATGGGCCCAAAACATTAAATCGAGAGATCAGTCTATATGACAGCTATATCGAAATCTGTACCGATCTGAGTGAAATTGAAAAAAGATGTCGAAGGGCCTAACACAACTCACTATCCCAAATTGCGGCGACATCGGAACATAAATGCACTTTTTATGGGCTCAAACCCTAAAACCGAGATATCGGTCTATATGGCTGCTATATCCAAATCTGGACCGATCTGAACAAAATTGATGAAGGATGTCGAAGGGTCTAATACAGCTCCTTGTCCCAAATTTCAGCAAAATCAGATAATATAAATGCCTTTTATGGGTCTAAGACCCTAAATTGGAGGATCGGTCTATATGGCAGCTATATCCAAATCCGAACCGATCTGAGCCAAATTGACGAAACATGTCGAAGGGGGTAACATAACTCCTTGTCCCAAATTTCAGCAAAATCGGATAATAAAATGTGGCTTTTATGGGCCTAATACCCTAAATCGGGGGATCGGTGTATGGGTAGCTATATCCAAATCCGAACAGATCTGAGCTAAATTGACGAAGGATATCGAAGGGCGTAACACAACTCACTGTTTCAAATTTCAGCAAAATCGGATAATAAATGTGGCTTTTATGGGCCTAAAACCCTAAATCGGAGGATAGGTCTAGATGGCAGCTATATCCAAATCTGAACCGATCTGGGCCAAATTGACGAAGGATGTCGAAGGGCCTAACACAACTCCTTTTACGAAATTTCAGCAAAATCTGATAGTAAATGTGGCTTTTATCGGAAATGTATATTTCGATGTGTTGCAAACGGAATGACAAAATGAATATACCCCCATCCTATGGTGGAGGGTATAAAAAAATGTCTTTTTTATTTGTATAACACACACTCACACAAAGTCAAGTAAGATTTGATTTTCCTGGTCAAAGGTAATATTAATTGGTTCTGGTTATTCGTTTTCTTTTGCATTGATTGAGCATGTGGATGCCAGTAAACAAGCGAACATGTCCAAAAAGTGATAATTTTCGAACACTACCATATTATTGACAAATAAAAGATGAATTATTCTTTGTCATTGAACTTTCTATCTTTGGTTGTGCGTTCTCTATGGTTCAGGATCCGTTCGTTCCTACCGCATGCTTCTTTTTTTTATAAAAAAAAAAAACAAGATGGCGATAATTGCATAATGTGAGGGTAAATGGAAGAAAAAGAGTTCAACAAAGAGTTTGTGCTCAAAACGATATGGGTCAGTGACTTGTGGGTGATGGATTGATTGATTGCTTTGCGTTAACTGTGTGCGAGTTGGTTTTTCATACATGACCAATTTTGTTTGACAATGCGCTTGTAATGAAAGCATAATTGGCACATGTCTGGCAGGCGAACGAACGGTTTCAAATAGACATCAGCCTTTTCATAAAATTACCGGAACAAAAATATTTGATTGATTCCCTGGATTTTGTGAATCATCACCAACTAACCTCTTTATTGAAAGATTTAACTAATGGTGATGCCATTTAGACCACAGAAGTCACAAATTTGTGTATATATTTTCACAATTTGTGTCAGTTCCCAAGCAAAATTAACCTTTTGTATAGTAATAAAACTTCAATCATCAAGCCTGTATCGAAAGAGAAACAAAAAATTCATTAAAATCTTATGCTGCCAAATTTATTTGGAGTTTCTATGCCCAATAGTTTTAGGCTGTCTTAAGGTTGATATATACAAATTAGCCGGACAGACAGAAGTTTTTATACTACTCTAGGCTGGAAGAAGTCTTTATACTACTCTAGGCTGGAAGAAGTCTTTATACCACTCTAGGCTGGTATTTCGATTATGCAATTTCCATCGTCCTGGCATTTAAAGTCGATCTAGCCATGTCCTTCCATCTGTCTATTCCATTAACTATAGCATATGGATGAGGTTTTATCAACTTTAAATTTTCCACAAATATTTCTCAATTGTGTAGTCGTTTGTTAATTGTAAAATTGATAATGGCTGTGCGAGAAAATATTTAGAGCAATCGGACAATATGCATTAAATACTGCCTTGGCTATCGAGCGTACATCAGAGCCACATCTTGGGCAAATATTAAGCAATTTGCCTAACCACAATGGCATTAAAGATAGCATTAAATATAGTGTATCAGATAGTATCGTTCTAAGTGCGGCTGTGATGTACAAACAGGCCATCCTTAGGATCCATCATAGTAACGAACAGTAAACTAGATTAGGTTAGGCTGAAAAGAGGGTGCGGATATTAATCTACCCCATGTCTCTATGGACATACACCTAAGCCACTAATCGGGTTTTTTTTTGCACTCTAAATACTAAACAAGTAACAAGTAAGTGCGTGCTAAGTTCGACCGGGCCGAATCTTTTATACCCTCCACCATTGATCGCATTTGTCGAGTTCTATGCGCGGTATCTCTTTTTAGACAAACATAGAATATTGAATAAGAACTGTTATGCTATTGGAGCTATATAAAACTATAGTTCGATTCGGACCATAAATGAATGCTGAACATTGTACAAGTCATTGTGTAATATTTCAGTTCATTCGGATAAGAATTGCGCCTTGTAGGGGCTCAAGAAGCAAAATCGGAAGATAGGTTTATATGGAAGCTGTATCAAGCTATTGATCGATTCAGACCATATTAGACACGTATGTTGAAGGTCGTGATAGAAGCCGTTGCACAAAATTTGTGCCAAATCGGATGAGATTGTGCCATCTAGAGGTTCAAGAAGTCAAGATCCCAGATCGGTTGATATGGTAGCTATATCAGGTTCTATACCGATTAACGACATACTAAGTACAGTTATTGGAAGTCATAACAAAACACCTCATGCAAAATTTCAGCCAAATCGGATGAGAATTGCGCGCTCTAATGGCTCAAGAAGTCAAGATCCACGATCGGTTTATATGACAGATATACCAGATTATGAACCGATTTGCGCCATACTAAGCACAATTGTTGAAAGTGGTACCAAAACACTATGTGCGAAATTTCAGTCAAATCGGAGGAGAATTGCGCCTTATAGAGGCTTAAGAAGTCAAGACCCAAGATCGGTTTATATGACAGCTATACCAGGTAATGAACCGATTTGGACCATACTTCGCACAGTTGTTGGAAGTGATATAGAAACACGATGCGCAAAACTTCAGTCAAATCGGATAAGAATTCCGCCTTCTAAATGCTCAAGAAGTCAAGACCTAAGATCCGTTTATATGGCAGCTAGATCAGGTTATGGACCGATTTATACCATACTTCGCACAGTTGTTGGAAGTGGTATCAAAATATTATGTGCTATCGCTATCGCTCTGAGGCATGCCGTTCGGGCTCGTCTATAAAAGAAGGTGCCTTATCCTTGAGCTTAAACTTGAATCGAACAGCACTCATTGATATATGAGAAGTCTGCCCCCATTCCTTAAAGGAATGTTCATGAGCAAATTTGCAATTTGCATATGCATTACTGGCTGGCTTTCCTATATATGACAAATGCTTTAGGGATACCACCTTCAAGCCTTATGTTGTTGGTTGAAGCCGTTCCTGCGCAGAAAAAGAGTCTCATGGTGGTATGTGATGCCAATGTTCATCACAAGGTATGAGCAAGTTCAGATATCAACGAAAAGGGGTGAGCTACTTATCGAATAAAGAAAATGAATCGAACTTTATTACCAGGAACAGGAAGTAGGTACTAGATGTTACCTCTATATCAGAGGATATCAGCGAAATTATAGATAACTAGAATATGTTGGATGACCACAGCTTCTCTGATCATCTTTAATTAGTTTCAGTCTTTGAGACAATGCTGCAGAAGTGGTAACTCGGCTAAACAAAAAAAGGAAGTGGGAACTGTAGAGGACTTAGACAAGATGTTTTAGAGGATCCTGAAAGATTAAAGCATAAAGCCAAACAAAGTGGTAAACAGCGACTACAATGGTGGACCCCAGAACTTGATATTGAAGGTGCTTTCAATAATGTAGAACGGACGTCAATCATGATTAATCTGGAGTTTCTAGGCATCCAGACTACCGTAAGAAAGTTCATAAATAACTTAATTACTAAAAAATACATTATGGCAGATTTGAGATCTGTCCATCTAAAAAGATTGGTCAGCAAAGGAACACCTCAAGGGGGTGTACTTTCTCCTCTACTCTGTTATATAGTCTTTAACAATATTCTATTGTGTCTAGAGGAAAAAGGTGTAATAGTGGTAGCGTATGCTGATGACATGGCAATTGCGGTAAGGGAAAAGTTCCCAACCACTCTTAGATACATACTTTATGAAGATCTACGTGCGGCAGCGATGTGGGCTACCGAAAGTGATTTGGGATTAAATTCGTCGAAGACGGATGTTGTTCTTTTCAGCAGGAGATACAATTTATTCACAGTGGCAACTGTCTCCTTGGTTGAAGGGAATGTTTCATTTACAAAAACGCAAAATCTCTTGGTAGTTTGGTGGACCAGAAATTTAACTACAAATCCAACATTTTGGAAAGGCATGAAAGGAACTCTTGCCCTGTACACCTGCAAGAGAGCCATTGGCAAAAGTTGCATTTGGTGTATACTGAAGTTGACGGATCTATAAAGCTATATGGTGTTGTGGTCTGCATGACGGCGCTTCAAAAGTCCACCTACTATTCGGTTCTAAGCCGGATCCATAGGATGGCTTGATTGTACATCATAGCCGCAGTGAGGGCGACACCGTTTGATGCAGTTGGGCTAGAGTTTGGCTTTGGCAATGCGACGACTGAGGACACTTTTTTTTATCCTTGATGTGTGTGGCTGTGTGGATTACACATTGCCTGAGCCGTCATTCAATAAATAGTACAGCACCACCATTCCTGTTTGAACCGATTAGAACAACAATATCCCTGGTTACGTAAACTTCTTCACTGATGGATCCTAACTATATGACTAGGTGGGCTTTGGGGTCTACTCCGAAGAACTAGGACTGGTCATACCAAGAAGGTTACCAGACCACTGTAGTGTATATCAAACGGAGAGATAAAGAAGTGGTGGACTCGCTAAGATTCAATGTCACAATCACGATTGTCATGAATATCCATTAAATCTTTGGGGAATATATTTCTGAATTCAAAAACCACTCTCACCTGTCGCAGTTCTGTCAACCAAGTGGCTGAACAGTTCAAAAATCAATTGTTCTGGGTGCCAGGCCACAGAGACATCCCAGGGAATTGTAGGGCAGACAAACTTGCTAGAGTAGGAACTACTTTTATATATTTAAGGGGAACTGGAAGCTGTAGGTTACTAGCGACATATAAGATAAGTTTTTAGGATCTAGTACGAAGGACAACTAATGATAGATTGTCACACAGTTCTGGTTGTGAACAACCCAAAATGCCCAATCCAGACTTGGAGATGTCTACCGTTTTGCTGTCGCAGGCCAGAACAGATGTTTCAGTCATTGTATCCGTTATGACAGGTCATTGTCTAATCGAAAAGCATGCTTACAAACTGAAGGTTATGAGTAACGACATTTGCTGAAGCTGTGAGGAAGTCAAGGGAGAAGGGACTATAGAACATTTGCAGTATGTGTGTTGTTCGAATTACAGGGTGTAATCATTCGCAAGTGATTGAGTTTTTTAAAGCGATCTGGAGGTTCAACGATTGAAACTAGAAGGAATCTTCTTTCTTCTGTTCCAGTCAGACACCTAAGTGATTTCGTTGGAATATCGTGATATCTGTGGTATCACACTGAATGAAAACTGTGGGCAACAAATTGGAAGACCTTTCTCTTTAAATTTCGCCCAAAAATCCATTCGTTGTAATATTTTTCCTACGTTGGTATGACTGTCGGGGGCATATGTGTACATCAAAGAAATCATTAGAGTTTTGTATTTCTGAAATACAACAAGTGCATTCGGTGAGTTTCACAATGAGTGAAATTATTCAATGAAGAAGTTCCGTTAAATTTTGTTTACGGAGTAAACTTTCTGATGCCGAAAGGTTCAGAATGTTGCAAAAGGCCTTCGCAGCTAATTGTATGTCGCAAGCAAGTGTTTCTGATTGGTTCGAATGATTTAAAAAGGGTCGAGAACCCTCTGACGACGAACCACGTCCAGGCTGGCCATTCACCTCATAATCAACATGCCAAACAAATCAAAAACAAATAAAAGGGTTCATAGTTCGGCCGGTTCGAATCTCATAAACCCTCCACCATGGATCGCGTTTGTCAAGTTCTTTGCACGATATCTTTTTATAGGCAAACAAAGGTTAACGGATAAGTACTGGGGCCTTACTTTCAGCCAAATCGGATAAGAATTGCGCCCTATAGTCGCTCAAGAAATAAAATCAAGAGATCTGTTTATGTGGGAGCTATACCAGTTTATGTACTGATTCGGACCACATTTAACACGTATTTCAGCCAAATCGGATAAGAATTGCGCGATCTAGTGGCTTAAGAAGTATAATCGGGAGATCGGTTTATATGGGACCTGTATCAAGTTATGAACCGATTTAGACAATACTTGGCATAGTTATTGGAAATCAAAACAAACAAATAAACTGCAAATTTTGCCCTATGAACATTCCACTAAGGAACAGGGGCAAACTTCTCACATATCAATGAGTGCAGTCCGATTCAAGGTTTAAGCTCAATGATAAGGGGCCTCCTTTTTATAGCCGAGTTCGAACGGCGTGCCGCAGTGCGACACCTCTTTGAAGAGAAGTTTTACATGGCATAGTACCTCACAAATGTTGCCAGTATTAGGAGGGGAAAACCACCGCTGAAAATTTTTTCTGATGGTCTCGCCAGGATTCGAACCCAGGCGTTCAGCGTCATAGGCGGACGTGTTAACCTCTGCGCTACGCACCTAATGCAAAATTTCAGCCAAATCTGGTAATAATTGCGGCTCAAGAAGTCAAGATCCGAGAGTGGTTAATATGGGTGCTGCATCAGGATAAAAACCGATTTGGACCATATCACGATTAACAGTCAGAAACCTAAGTGATATCGTTGGAATATCGAAGGGATCTGTGAGAGGCATTTTAAATGCTCATTTGGCTCTTGGCTTCCAGGCTAGGTTTTCTCTTATGTGTGCGAATTTAAGAAATCATTGAGTCAAAAAGGAACTGATTTGAGCAGATGTGTGATGATCAAATCATGATGAGTACAATAATACTAGAGAATGTCAAACCAATGAAAATGTCAAATTGCTCCTGTAAAAACTTAGTGTTGCCTAGGATGGAAACTTATAATGCAGCCCTCGTATACTCCTCGTAGTTATTATGGAATTTTAAATAATTTTCTCGAAATTTGATGACCATTATTTTATCCACTGAAGTTCATCAAAATCGGTTCAGAATTAAATATAGCGTCCAATTTCCTCTTATAGGGTAGAACTTAGTACGCACCACCCGACTTTTGCCGTTTCTTACTTGTTTTTAATTGAATGGGTTACCGCTTAGTATTCCGTACATTTTTTCATCTCATATGACCACTGTGCCACACCAAAACTTGGCAAAGATAAATTCCACATTTTAATACGCAATTCCTGAAAGTATCCTTGGAGATGGTAAAATAAAGCGGCAAACAAAGTGGCAAAGAAAACGGTAACAAAAAATAACAATAAAGTTGATGACTTTCAAAGTCCAATCGCAATATGCAGCATATTTCCATCATCTTTCTTTCAACTTTTGGCGTCAAATTCAAACTTGCCTGGTGACTGCTAGGGGCAAACTAAATTTTCAACTGTTGTCTTTGGTAGTAGTTGAAGACAATCTTTCTTGTTTGAGCTTAATCAGTGTTATTGAAAAAGTTTTACTCCACCGAGAGGATATTGTTCATAGGATGTGGCGGCTAATGGATATGAGTCACACATTCATACAAAACACACATACTTGCAAACAAAGTCAAACCTAAGAAGAAGAAACTCTTTCTTTAATTTTGTAGTGTTTTTTTTTTTCTTTTCTTTTCTTGTGAGTATATAAATGACACAATACAAATGCGTTGGAAGAGGTTACAGAGGTTGCCACACAGCAAGACCTACAATTAATGAATGACATTCTCAATTCCAAGTACACACAACAAGTGAAATAATGCCAATTAAAGAAGAAATCTTTAATAAAAGCGAATAAATTCATATGTGGCCTAGAAATCTTGTTTGCGCAAATATGCCGCACATAAAGTTTTTCAACCACAATTATTTCTCTAATTGCTGTTTGCTACATCCTTTCTTTTGATTTCCTTCGTTTTTCAATTTTATATCTTATGGGACCTAGAGGGCTAATAAAGTTGACCACAAATTACAGCATTTCAATCTCAAACACGCATAGATATTGTAGAACATGGAGAAATCGAACTTATAACCATACTTTCAGTCTCTATTGCTCATGTGTTTACTGAAATTAGTTTGTCAATACCTATTGAAAGACAGAGGTCAAATACATTGTACACTGCCAGGCAGATAATTTTGTCCATTTCGAAACTTTTGGTAGAACAGGAAATACACATATCATGCAGAATAGACAAAATACGTTGTACATAGATTGTCAAGTCATTCTCAATATGCTGAGATCATATTACACTATAATAGTTTCAATTTAGTGGACTAGGAGGTTGTCATTAATATGGGCTCATTGGCAATTGTTAACGAAATTAGAACTTAGTAAAGAATTCTTTAGGCGAATCTTCAAAACGCCAGTATCTTATAAAACTAAAAGCTACCTGGTGCAAGAATACCAGATAGTTTTTAGTTCCTTCCTTCCCTTTTCGATGGAAGGTCCTTTTCGTTTAGTCCTAATCGTTTGTCATCTTCTTATCTTCTTTTTATATATAACCAGTAAGGAAAGGCAAAAGTTGGGTGGGGCCGACTATATAATACCCTACACCTACCCTACAATTATAAATTCGGGCAATATATAAATGTATATGTTTATGAGAGCTATATCTAAATATTTTCACTCGATCTGTTTAAAAGTCGGCTCTATTAAACAGATCGTGTGAAAATTGTTGTTACTACGGCCATATAAGTACAAATTCGGGGATAAATATGTATGGGTGCTGCATCCAAATCTGAACCGATTTTGATGAAATCTTGCACATGTGTTAAGATCAGCAACAAAACAGTCCGCGCCAAATTTTGTACAGATCGGTTAAAAATTGTAGCTACTTCGGCTATTTAAGTGCAAATCGGGCGATACATATAAATGGGAGCTATATCTAAATCTAAATCGATTTTGATGAAATATTGCAAATATGTTAAGATCAGAATCGAAACAGTCCGTGTCAAGTTTTATGCAGATCGCTTGAAAATTGTAGCTACTGCCGCCATTTAAGTGCAAATCGGGCGATACATATATATGGGGGCTATATCTAAATCTGAACCGGTGTATTTTTAAGGCGAAGTCACCGCCCCATCCCCCAAAACACCCCCCAAACCGGTCATGTTTGCCGACTATGGAAAAATGGAGCTCAAATGAAGGGTATTTGAGAGTATACCATGAATCTGACATAAAAATTCGGGATCAACTGTCTAGGGGACGTTTTACCATCATAACAACCCCCAAATAGTATGTATTTGTTCACCAAGACAATTTGGGTCTTCAAGACAGTAGAGCTCGCTATTCATAGTATTAGCGCCTATACATATTTGCTGCCTTTTTCAATAGGGGGTTTAAGTGAATGGTATTTGAGATTTGAAACCGAATTTGATATCCAATTTTGAGGCCAATGGCAATATGGGGTTCAAATATTTGAGAAGAGAGCACGTTGTTGATATATTTTCAGGGCTTTGTGATTGGGGGACCATCCCAATCCACAAAACACCCCTAAATCGGGCATATTTACCGACCATGTCAATGAGGGGCTTAAATGAAATGAATGAAGGGTTTAAGTCTACCTCTTTCCTAAAATACTCCACAAACAAGAATTTTTTACTGACCATCGCAATATGGGGCTCAAATAAAGATATTTGGGAGTAGAATACGAATTTGATATTCAAACCTAGACCTGACCCCTACTTCAAAACACCCCTCAAAGGGTAAACATTTTTCGACCATGCCAATATGTGGCTCAAATGAAAGATATTTAAGGTTAGAAAACGAATTTGATAACCAATTTTGGGACCATGTGTTTGGGGGACGCCTCACCCTGTAAACTCCCCTCAAAACCAATTGCAATAAGGGGTTTAAATGAAAGGAAGAAGTCAAGACCCCAGATCGGTTTAAATGGCAGCTATACCAGGTTATGAACCGATTTAAAAAATATTTGACACAGTTGTTGAAAGAGAAAATAAAAAACGTCATGCAAAATTTCAGCCAAATCAGATATTAATTGCGCCCTCTAGAAGCTCAAGAAGTCAAGTCCCCAGATCTGTATATATATGACAGCTATATCAGGTTATGGACCGATTTGAACCATACTCAGCATAGTTGTTGGAAGTCATAATAAAACACTCATGCAAAATAGTTTGACTTAAGAGTTCATGACGATCAAGAATATGTATACTTTATGGGGTCTTAGACAAACATTTCGAGGAGTTACAAACAGAATGACGAAATTAGTATACCCCCATCCCATGGTGGAGGGTATAAAAATACATGGACAGACAGACAGCCGGACAGGCGGGCAATAGAATAAGGCAGTGATTCTAAGCCTATCGGTATACTTATCAATGGGTCTAGGTTTTCTCCTTTTTAGCATTGCAAACAAATGCACAAAGTTCAGTTCATTCATTTAGCCATATTCTGAGAAGTTGTCATGGAATGACTAGTAGCACTATCATGTCTTTTAGGCTGTCTTTTAGGCCTTCCATAAACGGCTCTCTTGTAAGGTCAACTTTCAGTAGCTTTTATAAGAAGGGCAACTGTTTTCCGCCGCTGGGTAATTTTTTCCGCATTTTTTTCCAATTTAGCAGAAATTTTGCATGTGTTGTTGTGCTACCACTTCTAACAACTGTACTCAGTACGGTCCAAATCAGGATATGACCTGATACAGCTTCCTCTCCCTCACCTCCCCATTTTACTTCTTGAGCCCTTCGAGGCGGTAATACTTGTCCAATTTGGCTGAAACTTTGCAATTAGTGTTGTGTTACCACTTCCAACAACTGTATCAAGTACGGCCCAAATCAGGATATGGCCTGTTATAGCTTCCATATAAACCAATCTTCCGATTTGACTTCTTGAGCCCTTGGAACTTAGCATGTTGTTACTTGTTTTAACTGAATGAAGGTGTTGCTTAAAATATTTGCCAATAATGCAGTAGTATGTCTTTAGTAAAATTCATTTCTGAGTTTTTCTTCCTTTCACAATCATAACAAAGTTAAGAGTTGAAAGAAAATCAGCACAAAATTAAAATTTAAAAAGAAACCTGATGTAAAAGTGTTAGGTATCAGTAAAAAACTTTAATATGAATGAAAGCTGTAAGGACCTACAGCATACAATCCAACCAAACACCTTCCCTTAGTACATCACAACAAGTTTTCCTAGATTTACCTAAAAAAAAAAACTCCCCCCCATCCCAAATATCAGCCATCAACAATCGAGACTTTTGCTATAACGGCAGCGAGCGGCAAGCGTGTTGGTGACGGTACTGCAGTTATTAAAGGACATAAAACATCATTATAAGTTTGCTGCTGTTATGCTGCTAAGCAAAGAATGATATTGCATGGCACGAACAAAAACGCGAATATTATAATTAGAGCATAAAATGAAAAATAACGGCTATGAAGCAGATAACTTACAAATTTTGCAACTTCATCAGTTGGTTGAAATTACTGCAAAGTTCATAGAGGTAGTTTGGGTAGCAGCATCCTGGGATAATGTTATACTTGAGTTCAGAGTGATTTGTTTCCTGTGCAGACAAGGAATATGCTGTGTACCCCAATTGCTTTCTATCCCCTTGCAGTTATCATACACGGTAGGTAGGTATGTGTATGTCAATGTGTAGTATTGTACACGAAAAAAAAATAATTCGTTTAACCATAAAAGAAAGTTTCGCCAAGTAAACTTCTTTTCTGATAAACGTTGGAGTTAGTTTAGTATGAAAGAACATGCTTGTTTGCGTTAAATTCTTGCATGAGTTTGGGACAAATATAAAGTTTTTTTTATTCCCACCACCAAAGAATAGGGGTATATTCATTTTGTTATACCGTTTGTAACACATCGAAATATCCATTTCCGACGCTATAAAGTATATATATTCTTGATCAGCGTAAAAATCTAAGACGATCTAGCCATGTCCGTCCATCTGTCCGTTAAAATCACGCTACAATCTTTAAAAATTGAGATATTGAGCTGAAATTGTGCACACATTCTTTGTGTGTCCATAAGCAGGTTGAGTTCGAAGATGGGCTATATCGACCTATAGCCCACATAGCTGCCATATAAAATGGTCCTATGATGTGGGGTCTTGGGCCCATAAAAGGTGCATTTATTGTCCGATGACGCCAAAATTTAGAACAGTGAGTTGTGTTAGGCCCTTTGAAATATTTCTGCAATTTGGCATAGATCGGTCCAAATTTGGATATAGCTTCTATATAGACCGATATCTTGATTTAAGGTCTTGGGCCATAAAAAGCGCATTTATTGTCCGATTTTTGCCAAAGTATGGGACAGTGATTTATGTTAGGCACTTCGACATCATTCTTCAATTTGGCCATATCGGTTCAGATTTGGATATAGCTGCCATATAGACCGATATCTCGATTTAAGGTTTTGGGCCCATAAAAGGAGGATTTATTGTCCGAATTCGCTGAAATGTGTCACAGTGACTTATGTTAGGCTTTTCGACATCCGTGTTGTATATGGTTCAGATCGGTCTATATTTGGATATGGCTACCAAAACGGCCAATATTTTGTTCTACACAATTAAATTGGTACAAAATGGACCATATTTCGATGAAGCTGCTATGGCATAAATCTAGCCGCTTGAAATTTTGCACAAATACTTCTTATTAGTGTTGGTCAGTTGGGATTGTTAATGTACCATATCGGTCCATGTTTTGGTATAGCTGCCATATAAACCGATATTTGGTCTTGATTTCTTGAGCTTCTAGAGGGCGCAATACTCGTCCGATTTGACTGAAATTTTGCACATGGTGTTTTGGTGTCACTTCCAACAACTTCGCTAAGTTTGGCTCAAATCGGTCCATGGTTTGATATAGCTGCCACAAAACCGATCTTTGGTCTTGACTTCTTGAGCCTCTAGAGGCCGCAATTATTATCCGATTTGCCTGATTTGCGATTTTGTACCACGGATCCTCGTATGACCTTCAACATACGTGTTTATTGTGGTCTGAATCGGTTTATAGCCTCATACAGTTCCTTTATAAATCGATCTCTCTATTTTACTTCTTGAGCCCCCAAAGGGCGCAATTATTATTCGAATCGGCTGACATTTTACCCAGGTCTCCAACATATAATTTAATTGTGGTACCAACCGGACGATGTATTGATATCGCTTTAATAGAAGATCAAAACTTTCTTTTATTCTTTTTTTTTGCCTAAGTAGAGATGCCGGGAAACGAACTCGATAAATGCGATCCATGGTGGAGGGTATATAAGATTTGGCCCGGCCGAACTTAGCACGCTTTTACTTGTTCTTTTTCGTTTGATTGCAAAGGATGCCAAATTCAATTTAGTGTTGAAAAATAATTCAAATTTAATATTTCACCAATCAATATAAGCAGATCTCAGTTGATAATTCAAACTCTTTCAGAGCATATTTGAATTCATTTATTATGCTATAATGCTCAATTTTATTAAAAGCGTTCCATGTTCGCTCTACTTCATTATGGTTATTTATTATGATCTCCTGTATTCGTTATGCTATAAATAAAACTAAAAATTACTTATGGGAGTTGTTGTTTTCGCACATTTAAAAAGCTACGTTTGAATGGATATTTCTTTATGGCATAAATATCACCAAACAATGTATGTGCGTTAGAAATTCTTGTTCTCTAATAATTTTTGTCAGAATTTTGGATTTGGATTAGGGCGAAATTTTAAAAATTTTCACTTTCCAAGTTAACCATCCGCCTTCGACCGAGCTGCTCAATATACTGACTGCTCTCTGCTCCCTTAAAACAAAAAGGGAAAAAAATTGTGTGTGAGTATGTGTCATTGACGAACACACAATTGCAATTATTTGCAAGCCCATGGACCTGCTTTGAATTTCCTGTATACAACAAGTAATGTGCAATAGTGTGAATATTTTTGCCAACCACTGGGCTATACGCTCAAATACTCACTCTTTCTCTCTAGTAGGAGAGGCACAAGAGAATAATTATTGGTCCGGTACACGAATAATCGTTTGCGGCTATCAAAGCAATTTCGCAAGAAAAAAGTTTTTGGTTTTACTACAAAATAAAAGCCCTTTAACCGTAGGCGAAGCTCCTAAAGGGTTAACAATTAAAATAAGTTTGTTACGTTCAATAACGCTGCGTTACTGGCTAACGTAGCGAAGGCCACCGTAGCGCAGAGGTAAGCATGTCCGCCTATGACGCTGTACGCCTGGGTTCAAATCCTGGCAAGACCATCAGGAAAAAATTTCAGCTGTGGTTTTCCACTCCTAATGCTGGCAACATTTGTGAGGTACTATGTAATGTAAAACTTCTCTCCAAAAAGGTGTCGCACTGCGGCACGCCGTTCAGACTAGGCTATAAAAAGGAAGCCCCTTAGCATTGAGCTTAAACATGAATTGGACTGCACTCATTGATGTGTGAGACGTTTGGCCCTGTTCCTTATTGGAATGTTCATGGGCAAAATTTGCATTTGTATTATATGGCTAACGTTTGATTTATTGAAGCAAAACGTTACTGGGTTACAATAAAAGAAAAACTTCGTGATAAAAGTATTTTGTTTGTTCTAAAAAATTCCCAAGCGTTTTAATTTTTTTTTGTTTTTTTGAGTGTATGCTATGAGAGTAATAACGTCAACACAAGGACTTCATTCCGGCTTAGTGAGCATGTAACAGTGATATTGCAGAAAATCTTTACTGCGATTTGTGCAAAAGCTAGAATATAGTGAGATGGGGTTATCAATTTCAGATACAACTTTTTTTGACTATGTGTTAAAATATTTTCGGCATTTGAACGTATTTTTATAAGGTTCTCCAATAAGAAATGTTTATTTGGTGTTCAAAGAAAAATGTAAAGTTTTGATTTGGCGTCCCAACATGTGTGCAAAATGCCATTAAAATCGTCATGTCCGTCCGTCCGTCTATCCATATGTCTGTTGAAACCGCGCTACAGTCATTAACAAGTAAAAAGGCTTTAAGTTTGGATGCCCACCACCTGGGCCAAATTGAAGAAGGATGTTCCAAATTTCAGCAAAATCGTGGCTTTTGTGGGCCTAAGACCCTCAATCGGCGGATCGGTCTATAAGGGGCTATATAAAGATTTAGTCCGATGCAGCACATCTTCGAACTTAACCTGCTTATGGGCAAAAAAGAATCTGTGAAAAGTTTCAGCTCAATATCTCTATTTCTATACCTCCCACCATAGGATGGGTGTATACTACTTTCGTCATTCTGTTTCTAACACCTCGAAATATGCGTCTGAGTCCCCATAAAGTATACAAATTCTTGATCGTCATATCATTTAAAGTCGATCTAGCCATGTCCGTCCGTTTGTCCGTCCTTCTGTCCGTCCGTTTGTCTGTCGAAAGCACGCTAACATTCGAAGGAGTAAAGCTAGTCGGTTGAAATTTGGCACAAGCACAAGTAGTGTAGGCCGGCTAGGATTGTAAATGGTCTATATCGGTCAATGTTTTGATATAGCTGCCATATAAACCCATCTTGGATCATGACTTCTTGAGCCACTAGATAGCACAATTCTTTTCCGATTTTGCTGAAATTTAGCATGAGTTGTTTTTTATGATTTTGAACAACTATGCTAATTATGGTTGAAATCTGACTGACATAGCTGCCATATAAACTGATTTTGGGTCTTGATACCTTTGGCCACTAGAGGGCGCAATTCTATGATTTGACTGATACTTTGCACGTAGTGTTTTGGTATCACTTTCAATAACTACGCCAAGTATTAATCAAATCGGTTCATAATCTGGTATAGCTGTCATATAAACCGATCTTGGATCTTGAAGTCTTGAGCCAATAGAGCGCGCAATTCTTATCCGATTTGGGTGAAATTTTGCATGAGATGTTTTGTTATGACTTCCAATAGCTGTGCTTAATATGGCGGAAATAGGTATACAGGGTGGCTGATGAATATTGCTACAATGATGAATATTGCTACATTTTTTTTTCGGTGTATGGAATACATTTTTCTTTTATTCATGTTAAATTAAATTATTAAATTAATTATTAAATTATTATTAATTAAATTAATTAATTAATTAATTAAATTAATTATTAAATTATTATTATTAAATAGAAAAAAAGTTATTACATTTTTTTTTGGTAGCGGCTTTCAACCTTATATAGCTGCCATATAAACCCATCAGGGATCTTGATTTCTTGAGCGTCTAGAGGGCGCAATTATCATACGATATGGAAGAAATTTTGTACAACGGCTTCTCTCACGACCTTCAACATACGTGTCTAATGTGGTCTAAATCGATCAATAGCTTGATACAGCTCCCATATAAACCTATCTCCCGATTTTGCGTCTTGAGACCCTACAAGGCGCAATTCTTCTCCGAATGAACTGAAATATTACACAATGACTTCTACAATGTTCTGCATTCATTTGTGGTCCGAATCGGACTATAACTTGATATAGCTCCAATAGCATAACAGTTCTAATTCAATATTCTTTGTTTGCCTAAAAAGAGATACCGCGCTTAGAACTTGATAAATGCGATCCATGGTGGAGGGTATATAAGATTGGGCCCGGCCGAACTTAGCACGCTCTTACTTGTTTATGACTTACAACAACAGTGCCAAATTTTATTCAAATTGGTCAATATGTTGATATAGGCCCCCCTAAGACCGATATCCTGATATTACTTCTTGAGACCAAAATAATTCAAATACAAACTCAGTTAATGAAGGTACATTTTTAGCGGAATCAATGATGGTAGGTACCAAAGATTCGGCCCGGCCGAATTAAGCAAGGTTTTACTTGTTAAAGACTTTAGCATGATTTCAACACACAGCCGGAACGACAGACGGGCGGACATGGCTAGATCGTCTTAGATTTTTACGCTGATCAAGAATATATATACTTTATAGGGTCGGAAATGGATATTTCGATGTATTGCAAACGGAATGACATAATGAATATACCGCCATCCTTCGGTGGTGGGTATAAAATAGAGATCTTGAGGTGAAACTTTGCAAAGATTGTGTTTTATCCATAGGCAGAGTAAGTTCGAAGATGGACTATATATTGATATTATCCCCGTATGGACCGATCTGCCGATTTAAAGTCTAAAGCCGCTCGACATCGGCTTTGGGGGAGGCCACTGTAGCGCAGAGGTTTGCTTGTCCGCCTATGACGCTAAACGCCTGGGTTCAAATCCTGGCGAGACCATCAGAAAAAATTTTCAGCGATGGCTTTCTCCTCCTAATGCTGGCAACATTTGTAAGGTAATATGCCATGTAAAACTTCTCTCCAAAGAGGTGTCGCACTGCAACACGCCGTTCGGACTCGACTATAAAAAGGAGGCCCCTTATCATTGAGCTTAAACTTGAATCGGACTGCACTCATTGATAGGTGAGAAGTTTTCCCCTGTTCCTTAGTGGAATGTTCATGGCCAAAAACTGCAATTTTGCCTCTCGACATCACCTCCTTGTTCAATACGGCCCAGGTCGGGTCAGATCTAGATACAGCTGCTATATACACCGATTTCTCGATGTTAGACCCATATAAAACCTTCCTGAATGTCGTGGAGATCGGACAATATTAAGATAAAGGTGGTATGTAAATTTTTAGCAGTATTAAGACGAATGGTCGATCTAACCATAACATCCGTCCGTCCATCCGTCCGTCCATCCGTCCGTCCATCCGTCCGTCCATCCGTCCGTCCATCCGTCCGTCCATCCGTTCATCCGTCCGTCCATCCGTCCGTCCATCCGTCCGTCCATCCGTCCGTCCATCCGTCCGTCCATCCGTCCGTCCATCCGTCCGTCCATCCGTCCGTCCATCCGTCCGTCCATCCGTCCGTCCATCCGTCCGTCCATCCGTCCGTCCATCCGTCCGTCCATCCGTCCGTCCATCCGTCCGTCCATCCGTCCGTCCATCCGTCCGTCCATCCGTCCGTCCATCCGTCCGTCCATCCGTCCGTCCATCCGTCCGTCCATCCGTCCGTCCATCCGTCCGTCCATCCGTCCGTCCATCCGTCCGTCCATCCGTCCGTCCATCCGTCCGTCCATCCGTCCGTCCATCCGTCCGTCCATCCGTCCGTCCATCCGTCCGTCCATCCGTCCGTCCATCCGTCCGTCCATCCGTCCGTCCATCCGTCCGTCCATCCGTCCGTCCGTCCATCCGTCCGTCCATCCGTCCGTCCATCCGTCCGTCCATCCGTCCGTCCATCCGTCCGTCCATCCGTCCGTCCATCCGTCCGTCCATCCGTCCGTCCATCCGTCCGTCCGTCCATCCGTCCGTCCATCCGTCCGTCCATCCGTCCGTCCATCCGTCCGTCCATTCGTCCGTCTATCGAAATCAAGATAGAGATCGAAGCTAGCCGCTTGAAATTTTGCACAGATATTTAATATCTATGTAGGTCTTTGAAGATTGCAAATGGGCCATATCGCTTCAGATTTGGATATAGCTCTCATATTTAACTTCTTGAGCCCTTACAAGCTGCAGTTTTTGATTTGGCTGAAAATTTGCGTGTAGTATTCTGTAAGGACTTTCAACAGCTGTGCCAAATACGTTTCAAATCGGTCTATAACCTGATGTAGCTTCCATATAAACTCGTCTTTCGACCATTCTTGTTCGGTTCTTAGAAACTTAAAACTTTAAATTTTACTTAAAGCCAATACTGGATGTGTACTAGTTGAAAATCTTCAAATTTTACTTTACTTGCTGTTTTCAATTTTAAGTCATAACCATAACATGTTGAACAGGACTTGTTCCAATTTGCAACAACATTGCAAGAGACATCCCACACAGATGCTGAGCATTGCCTTATATTTCTACATGTTAACAAAGTCATTAGAGCATTGCAATTGCCTCAAGGAGGTTTTGCGAAATACCCAATTTGTGTACAATATTGGAAATACTATCAAATACAAGATGAAATTAAAGCTACTCGAGCAAAGCACAAAATCCTGCTTGTAGCTGTTACCATATTTTTCTGGCAAAAGGAAAACCTTTAGGCACAACCGACCAACTTAAAATATTAATAACAACTTGGAGTCCAGAAGGAGAACATGAGCAACATGAACGCATAACGTATGCCTTTGCTGGCTCCATACCACCCCACACTAACCAATTGAGTCCTGAGGCAATATGTGACCAAAAACAGGGGAAGAACATGTATGTTGGCAATAAGCACATGTACACATACAACATTATGGTTAAAATCAATATCTTGTGTTTTTGCTAAATGCAAAAACGTGCCACTAACAGGGAATTATGATGGGGGCATGTTTGTTGCCTGTTCGTTGTAGAAGTCGTTGACGCCACTATCTATTTTTGGTGGTAAAGTTGGCTTTCCTGGTCAAAGTAATTTAATTAGAAAGTTTTGCATCATTAATTTAAAGTTAAAGCATCTATGGGAGCTGCTTAAACATCTGGCACATTAGTTATCCTTTTGGCCTTCATTTGCTTGCACGACATGTGCGGTAAAGTAGTTTTAGATGAAATATCTTCACACAGTCAAGTAAACACATAATCCAACACACAACGACGCTGGCTGGCACAAGGGCTCGAAAATGAACTTACGCCCGAACAGGGACATCAAAAACATGTGCTGTGCTGTCTTTATAACTGTATGTACACATCGTCGTCGTCGTCATCATCATGTATACCTATGTGTATGTTAGAAAGTTGCGCTTTGAAAGTAAGATATATGTGTTCCGCCCTAGTTCTTACAGTGGAGAGCAAACATGATTAAATATCTATGGTGTGTCCAATAAAAAGCAAGCTGTATATTCTATAGAAACAAAAAAAACAGTAAGAAAGGGCAAAAGTCGGGCGGTGCCGACTTTATAATACCCTACACCTACCCAATAAGTACAATGTTGGCCCTATATCCAATTCTGAACCAATTTTGATGGACCTCGGCAAGCAAATACGTTCAAACTGTAAAAGCTACGGTTGACAATTGACAACATTATGGCATATTACCCAAAATCTGACGAACATATATATGGGACCTGTATATAATTCTGAACCGATTTCGAGCAAACTTCTCAGATATTGTGGTAGTCGTCGAGGAGAGCGTTGTGCAAAATTTTGCCAAGATTGGTCAATAAATGCGCTTGCAGTGGCGCTTTAAGCGAAAATCGGGCGATATTTATATATGACAGCTATATCTAAATCTAAGCCGATTTCTATGAAATTCACCAGTAATATTGAGAATCATAAGAAAATCCTTCCTGCAAAATTTCGACAGAATCGGTTAACAAATGAGCACATTTTTGCAATACTTCTCGAAATCGGACGAACATATATATGAGAGCTATATCTAAATCTGAACCGATTTCGAGCAAACTCCTCAGATAATGTGGCAGTCGTCGAAGAAAGCGTTTTTCAAAATTTTGGCAAGATGGATCAATAAATGCGCTTGCTGTGACTCTAGAAGTTGAAATCGGGCGATGTATATATATGAGAGCTATATCTAAATCTGAACCGATTTCAATAAAATTCACCAGTAATATTGAGCGTCAAGAGAAAATCCCTCCTGCCGAATTTCGAGAAAATCGATTAACAATAGACCATTTTATTGCAATATTACTGGAAATCGGACGAACATATATATGGGAGCAATATCTAAATCGGAACCGATTATGACCAATCTCTATGTATATTGTGGTAGTCATCGAGAAAAGCGTTATGCAATATTTTGGCAAGATTGGTCAATAAATGTGCTTGCAGTGGCTCTAGGAGTGAAAATCGGGCGATATATATATATGAGAGCTATATCTAAATCTGGACCGATTTCCTAGAAATAATGTAATGTCGAGAGTCATAAGAAAATTCTTCGTGCCAAATTTCGAGAGAATCGGTTAACAAGTGACCACTTTATTGGATTATTACTGAAAACCGGACGAACAAATATATGGGAGCTTCATCCAGATATGAACCGATTTTTTCCATATTCAATAGGCTTCGTCTCTAGGCCGCAAAACATGCCTGTACCAAATTTGAAGGCGATCGGTTGAAAACTGCGACCTGTACTTTGTACACAAATTAACATGGACAGACGGACAGACGGACATAGCTAAATCGAATCAGAAAGTGATTCTGAGTCGATCGGTATACTTATCAATGGGTCTATCTCTCTTCCTTTTGGGTGTTACAAACAAATTTACCAATTTATAATACCACAGTAGTGGTGTAGGGTATAAAACCAACCAAAATTGTGGCGACTATGGCCCTCAAAGGCCATATCGTATGAAAAATATATATGGAAGCTATACTTAAATTTAATCCGATTTGTTTTCAGAATCAAAAGCGTTCGTTTCTGGACCAAATAAGTGACTTGTGCAAAATTTCATGACAATCGGAAAACAAATGCGACCTGTATGCGACAAACAGACGGACAAGGTTAAATCGAATCAGGAAGCGAATCCAAGCCGAGCGGAATACTTACTAATGGGTCTACCTCGTCTCCTACTGAGCCTTGCAAACAATTGAACAAAGTTATAATACCCTGAACCACAATGGTGGTGTAGGGTATAATAAGTAAAATGGTGGTAAGTTCGGCCGCGCCGATCTTTGTATATCCACCACCATTAATATATTTATTAATCACCTTAGTTTATTATAACTTCACAACCATGTCCATCCGTCTGCCTGTCAGTAAATCTGTCTGTTGAAATCACGCTACAGTCTTTCAAAATAGAGACATTGAGCTGAAACTTTTCACAGTCTCATTTTTTCCATAAGCAGGTTAAGTTCGAAGATGGTTTATACCGGACTATTTTTGAAATAACCCCTAAATAGACCGATCAGCCGATTTAGGGTCTTAGGCCTATAAAAGCCATATCCGAGGTGGTGGATATCCAAATTTCGGCCCGGCCGAACTTAACGCCTATTTACATGTTTTTATTATTATTTATTTTTATACCCTCCACCATAAGATGGGGGGTATACTAATTTCGTCATTCTGTTTGTAACTACTCGAAATATTCGTCTGAGACCCCATAAAGTATATATATTCTTGATCGTCGCGACATTTTATGTCGATCTAGCCATGTCCGTCCGTCCGTCCGTCCGTCCGTCCGTCTGTCTGTCGAAAGCACGCTAACTTCCGAAGGAGTAAAGCTAACCGCTTGAAATTTTGCACAAATACTTCTTATTAGCGTAGGTCAGTTGGTATTGTAAATGGGCCATATCGGTCCATGTTTTGATATAGCTGCCATATAAACCGATCTTGGGTCTAGACTTCTTGAGCCTCTAGAGTGCGCAATTCTTATCCGATTGGAATGAAATTTTGCACGACGTGTTTTCTTATGATATCCAACAACTGTGCCAAGTATGGTTGAAATCGGTCCATAACCTGATATAGCTGCTATATAAACCGATCTTGGGTCTTGATTTCTTGAGCCTCTCGAGTGCGCAATTCTTATCCGATTGGAATGAAATTTTGCACGACGTGTTTTGTTATTATATCCAACAACTGTGCCAAGTATGGTTCAAATCGGTGCATAACCTGATATAGCTGCCATATAAACCGATCTTGGGTCTTGACTTCTTGAGCCTCTAGAGGCCGCAATTCTTATCCGATTGGAATGGAATTTCGCACGACATGTTTTGTTATGATAGCCAACTGTGCCAAGTATGGTTTAAATCGGTTCATAGCCTGATATAGCTGCCATATAAACCGATCTTGGGTCTTGACTTCTTGAGCCTCTAGAGAGCACAATTCTTATCCGATTTGAATGAGTTTTTGCACGAAGTATTTCGCCATGATATCCAACAACTGAGTCAAGTATGATTGAAATCGGTCTAAAACCTGATATAGCTGTCATATAAACAGATCTGGAGATTTGACTTCTTGAGCTTCTAGAGGGCGCAATTCCTATCCGATTTGGCTGAAATTTTGCATGACGTATTTTATTTTTACTTTCAACAATTTTGTCAAATAAGGTTCAAATCGGTTCATAACCTGATATAGCTGCCATATAAACCGATCTGGGATCTTGACTTCTTGACCCCTAGAGGTCGCAATTATTATCCGATATGCCTGAAATTTTGTACGACGGATCCTCTCATGACCATCAACAAACGTGTTTATTATGTTCTGAATCGGTCTCTAGCCCGATACAGATTCCATATAAATCGTTCTCCCTATTTTACTTCGTGAGCCCCAATGGGCGCAATTCTTATACGAATAGGCTGAAATTTTACACGAGTCTCCAACATATAATTTAATTGTGGTCCGAACCGGACCATATCTTGATATCGTTTTAATAGCAGAGCAACTCTTTTCTTATATCTATTTGCGCCTAAGAAGAGATGCCGGGAAAACAACTCGACAAATGCGTTCCATGGTGGAGGGTATATAAGATTCGGCCCGGCCGAACTTAGCACGCTTTTACTTCTTTTTTTTTCAAAAGGCGGCTTAGGCAATGCGTAGTCCACACTGCCTGGAACATCGGATATTGTATCAAGGATTTGACAGTCTCCGTAGCCGCTACACGATCAAGGAGAAAACTCACTTGGCCTCACGGCATTTGGTCGCTTCAATTTGTGTTGCCACAGCCAGTGCATGAGATGGTGTCGTCCTCGGCGCGGCTGTGATGAACAAACAAGTCATCCTTTGGATCCGGTTGATTATTGAACAGTAGGTGGACTTTTGAAGCGCCGTCCACCAGACCACAACACCATATAGCATTATAGGTGTGACAAATGCAGTATATACCCAATGCATGACAGGCGGTCTAGGCCCCAACTTTTGCTAATGGCTCTCTTGCAAGAGTATAGAGCAAGAGTTGCCTTGGATTTGAAGTTCAATTTCCTGTCCAGAAAATACTCAAATATTTTGCGTGGACTATTTCAGTGGATTTGCCTTTACTATATGCATGCTGCTGCCGCGACAGGTGATTTCCAGAAATCTTTGCCCTAAGATATGTTTTTATCAACCTCCCAAAAGTCTTGAGCATAAAGGAGGAGAGACTAATATAACGAAAATCTTTAGCCTTCGTATGATAAAATTTTCCTGCTTTCGGAATGAAAATTACCTTCGCGTTTCTCCATCCCACAGGTATATATGTCCCGAGCCAAGGAACTAGTCTATCAGACACAGCTTGTAATTCAACCGGTGATATATAATCAGGGCCTGGCGACTTAAAGAAGTCGAAACTTCTTATCGTCCAAAGGATTTTCCGCTCATAGATTTTCGGTCGACTCAGAACGTCATATACATCAGGAATATACATATGTTGTTTAAACTTCAAGGCGTCACAAACAGGGTGAAAAATTTGGTGTTCCCAGTTACTTAGGTGAAGTTTATAAAATACACTTTTCGGGTAGTCCGTAACCCGAAAGTAGAAAAAAACGGTTAATTGATCAGGCAATAAAGATTGTACACAGAAACTCTCATTCAATTTTTTGTGACACTGTGTACTAAAATTGTGTTAAATCTTATTGAAAACAAGCAAACAGACTGCGAAAAAGAGAAACATTTTGAAATCCTTGTTCGAATGTGGTCTTTAAGGGGAGATTCACAAACAAAAAGACAATGACTTAAATAATGAACATGAAATATTGAGGGAAAGTTTTTCATTTAGTAAATTTTTTTAGCGTTGTTTTTTGTAAATTCCAAATATTTTATTCCATTTACTGGAATTTTCATGTTTGTTTTTTCTCCAAGCATAAGCTTGAATGAAAATGTCATTAGTAAAGACTTTGTGTAATATTTTGGGGGAAAATACAGAATTTCAATTCAAAACTTGAATTTTTTGCAATTAAAATTGAATAACAAATTGAAAATTTGTATGAGGGGAAGAAAACTTACATTCATATGTGTTCGCATATCATAGATAAAAAGACATTATTAAAATAAGGCGAACAAAGAGGGCTACATGTAATTAAGTCTCCTTAATATCATAATTAAACATACGGTGGTTCATATACATATGCGTACTCTTCCCCGGAGTACTTGCACAAAATTTAATTCTCTTTATTTTTTGCAAACTTTACATTTAATCCAAAACAAAACCAGATTTGCCTTAGGCAAGAAGATTAAAGTTTTCGAGAGTTTTGCTTAGGTTTGTTTGTTTCTTTTTGCTACTTGTATTGAAGTTATAACTGTAGATATATCTTCCTTTTTTTGCACAGGAGGCCAAGACAGAATGTATGATTCGAAGCAGAAGCCAAGTTCTCTTTAAGCAGTTCTGACACAAGTGTTTTCTACTCAATTCTAAAATGTCTTTCTCCATTTGGATGTTTCTTCGAAAAAGTATGCATCTCTTATGATCAGTTCTGTTCATATGTGTGATACTTATTATTAGCAATATTTGCCTAAATTAGTATAGGTTAACATAGGTACTAATTTAATTTCTTTACAGTTTCAGTTGGGCAATATGCAGTCCATTATAGCAATAAAACAAACCCTCTTATCGTTATGAAACGCAAACTCCACACATTGTTAAACAACGCACTCTACGATCTCGACTATCAGATAGCTTTACGGGTCCTACTAAAGATAAAAATATTATTTTTTATAACCACCACCGTAGGATAGGTGGTATATTCATTTAGTCATTCCGTTTGCAACACATCGAAATATCCATTTCCGACCCTATAAAGTATATATATTCTTGATCAGCGTAAAAATCTAAACCGATCTAGCCATGTCCGTCCGTCTGCTCTTCTATCTGTTGAAATCACGCTACAGTCTTTAAGAAGTAAAAAGGCATTAAGTACGGCCGGGTCGAACTTTGGATACCCACCACCTCGGGTATATATGTAAACCCCATTTCGCCATAATCCTGTGAAAATTGGATAGCTTAAGCACCCAAATTCGGCACGGACATCAAGTGGTCTAATATAAATGTCACTATTAAATTTTGTAAAACAAAATATCGGTCTTTTTGACAGATATATCCAATTATAAACCGATCTGATCCACATTAAGATCGGATATTGTGAGGATAAGAAAAACTCACTGTTTCAAATTGCAGCGAAATCGGGTAATAAATAAAGCTTTTATAGGCTTAAGTCCCCTTATGGGCATATCGGTCTATATGGCAGCTATATCTAAATACATTCCCATCAGAACCATATTAAGGTGGTATGTTGGGAGGTCTTAACCTACTCACTGTTTCCAATTTCAGCGAAATCGGGTAATAAATAAAGCTTTTGTTGGCTTCAGACCCCTTATCGACAGATCGGTCTATATGGCAGCTATATCTAAATAGAGTCCGATCAGAACCATATTTACGTCAGATCTCGGGAGGCTTAAAATAACCCACTGTTGCAAATTTCTGTGAAATCGGGTAATAAATAAAGCTTTTATGGGCTTCAGACCTTTTATCGGAAGGTCGGACTATATGTTAGCTATATCTTAATATAGTCCGATCTGAACCTTATTTGGGTCAGTTGTCAAAAAGCCTTAAACTACTAACTGTATTAAATTTCAGCAAAATCGGATGAAAAGTAAAGTTTTTATGGGCATTAGACCCTTTATCGGAAAATCGGTCTATATAGCAGCAATATCTAAATATGGTCCGATTTGGCCCGTTCCAGAACTTAAACAGCGTGCAGCAAAAGGACGCATCTGTGCCAAATTTCAGCTCAATATTTCAAATTTTCAAGGCTGTAGAGTGATTACAATAGACGGACGGACAGACGGATAGACGGACAGACACACGGACATTGTTAAATCGTCTTAGAATTTTACGACGTTCCAAAATGTTTATACTTTGTAAGATCGGAAGTTGATATTTCGATGTGTTGCAAACGGAATGACTAAATGAATATACCCTCTATCCAAAGGTGGTTGGTATAAAAATAGAGACATTGAGCTGAAGTTTTGCACAGATTCTTTTTTTTTTGTCCATAAGCAGGTTAAGTTCGAAGATGGGCTAAGTCGAACTATATCTTGATATATCCCCCTTATAGACCGATCCACCGATTAAGGGGCCTTAGGCCCATAAAATCCACAATTATTATCCGATTTTGCTGAAATTTGTGACAGTGAGTTGTGTTAGGCCTTTCGACATCCTTCGTCAATTTGGCTCAGATCGGTCTAGATTTAGATATAGCTGCCATATAGACCGATCGGCCGATTTTGGGTCTTAGGCTCATAAAAGCCACATTTATTATCCGATTTTGATGAAATTTGGGGCAGTGAGTTGTATTAGGCCCTTCGGCATTTTTTTTCAATTTGGCCAAGATCGGTCCAGATTTGGATATAGCTGCCAGATAGACCGATCCGCCGATTTAGGGTCTCAGGCCCATAAAAGTCAAATTTATTGTCTGATTTTGCTGAAATTTGGAACAGTGAGTTGTATTAGTCCACTCAACATCTATTTTGAATTTGACATAGATCGCTCCAGATTTGGATGTAGCTGTCATTTAGACCGATCTATCGATTTAAGGTTTTGTGCCCATAAAAGGCGCACTTATTGGTACAGTGCTGGGACGATGTCGCCGAAATTTGGGACAGTGAGTTGTGTTAGGACCTTCTATATTCTTCTTCATTTTGGCTTAGATCGGTCCAAATTTGAATATAGCTGCCATATAGACCGATCTCTAAATTTAAGGTTTTGGGCCAATAAAAGTGACATTTATTGTCCGATGTCGCCGAAATTTGGGACTTCGACATTTTTTCTTCAATTTGGCTTAAACCAGTCCAGATTTGGATATAGCTGCCATATAGACCGATATCTCGATTTAAAGTCTTGGCCGCATAAAAGGCGCATTTATAATACTATTTTACTAAAATGTGACACAGTGACTTATGTTAGGCTTTTCGACATCCATGTCGTATATGGTTCAGATCGGTTTATTTTTAGATATAGCTACTAAAAAGATCTATTTTTTGTATTACACAATTGAACGCTGACTTGTTCTTAGTATTTGGTCCAAATCGGAATATATTTCCATATAGCTGCTATGTGCATAAGGTATGCATTTTTCACCGAATTGTGACGAAAAGGGTTTTAAATATATATCCGAGGTGGTGGGTATCCAAAGTTCGGCCCTGCCGAACTTAATGCCTTTTTACTTGTTACATGTTTAAATTAAACGCCACATCAACATCGAAAACACCATAAAGTTTAAAAATTTAAAAATGTTTTACTTACTTATTTTTTTTATTAATAATCACATTTCAACATGGTAACCTGCAAATAAAACCAAATACATATCTTTTAATAAACACGCTCGTTTGGATATGGCAAAAAACAAACCAATCATTACTATTGGACCATTATATTAATAAATTTCTGCTCAAGTCAAATAAATGTGGTCACATTAAGGTCACATATCTACGCATTTTTTTCTTAGTTCATTACCAGAAAAAAAATATATTACGTGAAAAACACACATAATTCAAAGTACCACACCCATAAAAATCGCATATTTTCTTCCGTAAAAGCAAAAAAAATGTTCACTCCCGCCATTGTGAAAATAGCCACAGCAAATACTGTTCAGTTTTTTAACAAACCTTTGTATATTTGAAATGACATGTAGAGGCGAAAATTGCCAAAAGGGAACACCGACTTGTCAAGAGTGATTGTAGTCATTATTGGTTTTATTTTCAGTGAGCTTTTAATGGCAAAGTAAGGAAAATGTCATGGAAAATTTTAAATTTATGTGAAAACGGATAGAATTGGCAGACCTTTAAATAAACTTAGTATAAATGTTCCAAATTGTACAATTTTAAACCGTATGAGGGAAGAATAAATGTGTTATTATTCTCTTTTTCATTGGATAGGGACTATGTTAGTATACCCTCGATAAATACGTTCTGCTGGGGGATTGTGCGGGATGGGGAGGGGACCCCTCAGACATCAAGGTATGCATTTTCATGTCAGATTTTTACTCTACTTTTAAACACCTTTCATTTGATACCCATATTGCGCAATGCGGTAAAAGTGTCCTGTTGGTAGCTGTTTTTGGCGGATCATGTCCGTTCGGGTGGGTTTTGGGCTAGGGCGACCCCAAAATTTTATACCAATTTCTTGTTTTTGGGGTATATATAAGGTGGCATACAAAATTTCACATAAATCGGTGCACCCATATCTTAAATATGGCGTTTTTCAAAATGGTGGTAAGAGGGACGGTCCGCTTATTTAATGGCGCTTAAGATTGCCGAAGATTTTCATAGAAATCGGTTCAAATCGGTCCAGACTCCGCCATAGTAGAATGTAGCTTGGTTTTTTTATTGGTTGGACTGAGACCTTTCAAATGACATTATATCGACAAAATTTTTCCATGTAAACAAATTCACTGAGATCATTTTTTTTATACCCACCACCGAAGGATGGGGGTATATTCATTTTGTCATTCCGTTTGCAACACATCGAAATATCCATTTCCGACTCTATAAAGTATATATATATTCTTGATCAGCGTTAGGACGATCTAGCCATGTCCGTCAGTCTATCCGTCCATGTCCTGTCCGTCTGTCTGTCGAAATCACGCTACAGTCTTCAAAAATAGAGATATTCAGCTAAAACTTTGCACTGATTCTTTTTTGTCCATAAGCAGCCTAAGTTCGAAGATGGGCTATATTGGACTATAACTTGATATAGCCCCCATATAGGCCGATCCGCCGATTTAGGGTCTTAGGCCCTTAAAAACCACATTTATTTTCCGATTTTGCTGAAATTTGGGACAGTGAGTTGTGTTAGGTCCTTCGACATCCTTCGTCAATTTGGCAAGGATCGGTCCAGATTTGGATTTAGCTGCCATATAGACCGATCCTCCGATTTGTTACAGTGAGTTGTGTTAGTCCCTTCGACTTCCACCGTCAGATCAGTCCAGGTTTGGATATAGCTGCCATATAGACCGATCTTGCGAATTAGGGTCTCAGGCCCATAAAAGCCACATTTATTATCCGATTTCACTGAAATTTGGGACAGTAAGTTGTGTTAGGCCCTTCGATATCCTTCGCCAATTTGGCCCAGATCGATACAGATTTAGATATAGCTGCCATATAGACCGATCCTCCGATTTAGGGTTTGGTCCATAATAGCCACATTTATTATCCAATTTCACTGAAATTTGGGACAGTGAGTTGTGTTAGGCCCCTTGACATCCTTCGTCAATTTGGCACAGATCGGTACAGATTTAGATATAGCTGCCATATAGACCGATCCTCCGATTTGTTACAGTGAGTTGTGTTAGTCCCTTCGACTTACACCGTCAGATCAGTCCAGGTTTGGATATAGCTGCCATATAGACCGATCTTGCGAATTAGGGTCTCAGGCCCATAAAAGCCACATTTACTATCCGATTTCACTGAAATTTGGGACAGTAAGTTGTGTTAGGCCCTTCGATATCCTTCGCCAATTTGGCCCAGATCGATACAAATTTAGATATAGCTGCCATATAGACCGATCCTCCGATTTAGGGTTTGGTCCATAATAGCCACATTTATTATCCAATTTCACTGAAATTTGGGACAGTGAGTTGTGTTAGGCCTCTTGACATCCTTCGTTAATTTGACTCATATCGGTCCAGATTTGGATATAGCTGCCATATAGCCCGATCCTGCGAATTAGGGTCTTAGGCCCATAAAAGCCACATTTATTATCCGATTTCATTGAAATTTGGAACAGTGAGTTATGTTAGGCCCTTCGACAGCCTTCGTTAATTTGACTCATATCGGTCCAGATTTGGATATAGCTGCCATATAGCCCGATCCTGCGAATTAGGGTCTTTGGCCCAAAAAAGGCGCATTTATTATCCGATTTCACTGAAATTTGGGACAGTAAGTTGTGTTAGGCCCTTCGATATCCTTCGTCAATTTGTCTCAGATCGGTCCAGATTTGGATATAGCTGCCATATAGACCGATCCTCCCATTTAGGGTCTTAGGCTCAAAAAAGACACATTTAGAGGCCGATGTCGCCGAAATTTGTAACAGCGAGTTAAGTTAAGCCCCTTAACATACTTCTGCATTATGGCACAGATCGGTTCAGATTTGGATATAGCTGCCATATAGACCGATCTCTCGGTTTTAGGTTTTGGGGCCATAAAAAGCGCATTTATTGTCCGATGTCGCCGCAATTGGGGACTGTTATAGAAATGACGAAAACAAACACACACAACAACAACAACAAACTTGTACAACTTTAATTTTCTAAACCCGACCACTGTTTCAAGCGGAGATCATTGTAATGGAAGTCGCGGAATGGCTAATATATAATGTCATAACGAAAATTGACATAAATGTATTCTCATAAAGCCACACAGCTTTTAAATCTCTGTACCTCTCTTTTCTAAATTCAACGACAACAACTGGCTGTCGCAGAACTCCCAACGATGAGCAATTAATAAGTAATAATAAGTAAAAACGCATTAAGTTCAATTCGGATATCCACCACCATAGATATATTTATTAAAATTCTACTATATCCATATTGTGTCGATCGGGATGATATTTGGTTCCAGTACCGAAGAGCCTTTTAAAATTTATAGATTCAAATTCCAGAGATATCGTAGTCCAACTCACTATTTTCAAAATTTCAAGTCAATATCAAGTCAATTTTTGAAGGTTTTAGCGTGATTACAACTGATGGACTGCCAGACGGACAGACAACACGGACATCGTTAAATCGTCTTAGAGTCTTACGAGGATCAAATGGAATGCTTAAATGAATATACGCCCTATCCTATGGTGGTGGGTATAAAAATGCACCTGTACTGTTTGCCAGCCTATAGAGTATACCAGTGAAGAGTAAACAAACTTGCAAGACTAGGAACCCCTTTACACATTCCAAGTGAACTGGAATCTGTGGGCATATAGCTAGTCTCATCAAACCAATGTAAACGGGTAACAGAAAGACACAAATTGCGGGTTGTGAACACTTCAAATCTAAACTTGAAGATGCTAGAACAGAGAACTCAAGCATTGTTTCCGTTAAGACAGGTTTTCCAAATGGGCCAAATCGACCCTGCATCTCCTTTACTTATCGCGGCAACTAAATTTGATTTTCCTAAAGTTAGTTATGCTTCATTGCGATATGTGCAAACTTTTGCTCATATAATAAAAATATATGCTGATGGCTATCCAACTTAGTGTGGGAGAAATTTTCTTTTCACTAGAATCGGAAATTAAATGATCATAAATCAGTTTTGTTCAACTCCCCAATTCCAATGATAGCAAATGATGATAGAAAATAATCTGAAAGCCACCCACAAAACAACAAAAAAACAAATATGAATACGACCAGCTTGCCTGCAGAAATTTCATCATAAATCATAAAAAAGTAACGAAAAAGGCATTATTTTCGCTTACTTTAGTTGGCAAAGTCCGCAGGCGAGTTGCCAGACTCATCAGACGGTGTATAAAAACTATGTCCATTTTTATATTCATACAATAATTCAACAAAAATGTGAATTTAATTATGTTTACGTATGTGCGAAAAATTTTATACATAGCACAAACATTTAAGTTTTTTGCTTTGATGATTCGGTTTGATCCTGCGGCTATATATTCTTGTCGTTTACTTTTTTTAACAATAACTTTTATTAAAATATGGCAAATTTTGCATTGCAACGTGACTGTTATGACATATAAGAAATCGAACGCAGCTGAATGAATTTATTTGACTCTAGGCATATGGTAAAGTGGATCAACTAAAAATGTGATAATTTCTACCAGGTCGATTATTGGGTTCTTTTTCGATTTGGCCATGGGCCATGTAAATCGCTTATAACTAATTTACAACATAACCTTGAAAGTAAATGATAGACATATTAACATTCAGCATAAAAATGCATTAGGGCCTACCAGATCAAAAACTACATCGGAGTGGCAACTCTAGTCACACTCATCCTTCTGAAAAATAGTAAGAAGGTGTTAAGTTCGGCCGCGACGAAATTTATATACCCACCACCTCGGGTAAATATGTAAACCACCTTTCATCACAATCTGGTGAAAATGCATAATTTATGCCCCCATAGCAGCTATATCGAAATATGGTTCAATTTGGACCAAATTAGAAACAGATACTGGGTGGTCTAATAAGTACAAGTAATTTTTAAATTTTGTAGAACAAAATATTGGCCTTTTTGGTAGCCATATCCAAATATAAACCGATCTGAACGATATAGGAAGCGGATGTACGTGGGCAAAATTTGCATTTTTGACTTATGTTAGGCTTATAAGTCAAAAATGCAAATTTTGCCCACGAATAGTCCACTAAGGAACAGGGGCAAACTTCTCACATATCAATGAGTGCAGTCTGATTCAAGTTTTAAGCTCAATGATAAGGGGGCATCCTCATTAAAATCGAGTCCGTATGGCGTAATGCAGTGCGACACCTTTTTGAAGAGAATTTTTTACATGGCATAGTACCTTACAAATACTGCCAGCATTAGAAGGGGAAAAACACCGCTGAGATTTTTTTTCTGATGGTCTCGCCAGGATTCGAACCCAGGCGTGCAGCGTCATGCACGGACATGCTAACCTCTGCGCTACGGTGGCCGCCTCACATAAGTCACTGTGTCAAGATTTTAAATCGAGAGATCAGTCTATATCGTAGCTATATCCAAATGTGAACCGATCTGAACCAAATTGAAGAGGCATGTTGAAGAGTCTAATACAACTCACTGTCCGAAGCTTCGGCGAAATCGGACAATAAATGCGCCTTTTATGGGCCCAAGACCTCAAATAGAGATATCGGTCTATATGACAGCTATATCCAATTCTGGACAGATCTGGGCCAAATTGCAGAAAGTTTTTGAGGAGTATAACGCAACTCACAGTCCTAAATTACGGCGAAATCGGACAATAAATGCTCCTTTTATGGGCTCAAAACCTTAAATCGATAAACCGGTCTATATGGCGGCTATATCCAAATCTAGACCTATCTGATTGCAGAAAGTTTTTGAGAAGCCTAACACAACTCACTGTCCTAAATTACGGGGAAATCGGAAAATAAATGAGCATTTTATGGGCCTAAAACCATAAATCGAGAGATCGGTGTATATGACAGATATATCGAAATCTGGACCGATCTGAGCAAAATTGAAGAAGAATGTTGAAGGGTCTTACACAACTCATTGTCCCATATTTTGTCGAAATCCTACAATATATACGCCTTTTATGGGCCCAAGACTTTAAATCGAGAGATCGGTCTATATCTATATGGCAGCTATATCGAAATCTGGACGGATCTGAGCCATATTGCAGAAATATGTCAAGGGGCCTAACTTAACTCACTGTCCCAAATTTCAACGACATCGGACAAAAAATGCGCCTTTTATGGGCCCAAGACCTTAAATCGAGAGATCGGTCTATATGACAGCTATATCGAAATCTGGACCGATCTGAGCCGAATTGAAGAAGGATTTGACTGGCCTTACATAACTCACTGTCCCTAAACTTCAGCAAAATCGGATAATAAATGTGGCTTTTATGGGCCTAAGACCTTTTAATCGGCGGATCGGTCTATATGGGGGCTATATCAAGATTTAGTCCGATATAGCACATCTTCCTGCTTAATGGACAATAAAAGAATCTGTGCATTGCAAATATCTCTATTTTTAAAAGACTGTAGCGTGATTTTAACAGACAGACGGACGGACATGGCTAGATCGTCTTAGATTTTTACGGTGGGTTTAATAGGGAAAATATATACATATATGCAAAAAACTGCCGGCACATACCGGTACACTCCTCCGTGATGCAAACAAAATACCTTGAGAATTCCTAATATATCGCAGTACCAACATCGATACCTGATTCCCCCAATCCACAAACAACCAACGTCTCAGAGTCCCTGAATACGCATCCACAGATCCAACAGCTCACTGGGCCAAATACTCTTCTTCTCCAACCTCTCGAACTCAGGACCAAGTTGCCTAATGCACGCCAATGCGAACAAAAGGTCCCTTCCGAAATACTCCTGACAATAATGGCTAACAGTCCTATCACGTCTACGCACATCCTCCTCGACAGTATGCGAGCCCCCAGAAGGCCCAGGCGCCGAATGATCGCGTGCCAAAAGACCAACAGATCGGTCCACCCGAGGGGCGGGGCCAGTCTATGGGTGTCCTATGTTCGATCGAGCAGCCGAGCCATACGAAAACCCTGCGCTTATATTACCCAAACGTGTAGATCAAGCCCTAGATTTTTCATATGCTTCTTGCTTCCTCCCAGCAACCCTCGCCAGCAAAGCCAAGCTCATAGGACAGGAGAGAGAGCTTGCCGCATGGCTAGCCATATCGCAATTAGCACACCCAATCTGGCTTTCCCCAGCATCGGTAAATTATCTTGCCCCCATCAGCCTCCTCTTCCTTCGAAGGCAGTTCACACTTACCAGGCCCGTGTGAACCAGCATATTTCACACTGCGATACTACATCGTGCAGTTAGCCGACGCATGCGAGAAATGCTGACAATTGAAGCACTGCGTTGCTTTTCGTCCCTTGCCCTTTCGCATCTTCACTCTGCAGTGAAGCATGAAATCAATCCTATATAACCTCTCAATATCGGAGTCCCTACTCAAACTAACCATCCATTTATCAGCCGAAACATTTGTCGCATCAAAAAAAACATACCTAGGCGGCGGAACGCCTAGGCGGCGGACCATCTTTTTCTCCAGTGTCTTCTTTGGCTAAGACAAGTCCCACATCATCATCAATCACCATACCTGGGTCTTCGGCTACCCAGGCAGCATTATCATAATTTCCACAACTAGAGAGTGAATTTCGTAGCAAAGACAACTTCTCCGAGAGCCTTTGAATGGTAATTGTGAGTACCTGAATTTGCTGTCGGTACTCATCCGCTGTATCCTTCGCAAGGCGCACTTGATCGGTCAAGTTTTCATTTTCCAATTTCAATTTCATGTTGTCGTAGGTGTCATCGGATTCATTGCTTACGCCATCTTTATGTCTCTTCCTCTTTGCTTTATTCATTCGGGACGATTTCGCCTCTGATATAGAACTAGTATCAGAGGGTACATTTAGGTCAGTTTTCACTTCAGAATTTTTTTCAGCCGGCTTGGTGTTGGGTTTGCACCAGAACCTGCAGCACTCGACATCGTTGATAAATCTTGTTTAACAGTTTGATTTCCTTTACATCCAGGACCAGCTGGGAATCGATTTACAGGAAATTCGGCTGCTGCAGAAAATAGTTCATGAATTCTTTCCGCACTCCAATTTACCGCCTACCATGCGGTTCTCAAGGATACAGGTAAAGAATCTAAGTTTTGCTCAGTACTGCTGGTCAGGATACACAGAGAGGGCGGCAGGTCGCTCTGCGTGGATGCGTTGGGGTCATTGGCTGCTGGCTGTGAGGCCCAGGCACGACGAGTGGGGTGGCGGCGCTACTTACGGCAGAGGGAGATTGGTACGCGAGTTTTTGCTCCGGTGTCCCGTTCTGGACGTTGTTCCGACGGACGGGCCGACCAGATTCGGTAGGGGGTCTACCTCCTACATCGATATCTGCTTGGCATCGCCCGGCGTTGCGGTGTCCGGTACGCGTGGTAGGATGATCGGCACTCTGGACTATGAGTCTGAGGTTTAGGCGCGCTCTTCATAGGGCCATAGATCCTTTCCGGTAACACTTGTATAGGATGGAGATCCGGGATTTGGACCGGATCTTGCGTGAGGAGTTACGACGGTACTATGAGGAGCGCAATGCTCGTTATCTGAGAGGGATAAGGGTGGACGATAGGGTTTACTCTAAGGTTAGGGCCGCTGCCGGCATTAAGAGAAGGCTTCCGATCCCTGATCTTGTCCGGGCGGACGGATCTGCCGTCTCGGATGACCGTCTTAAGGCGGACATGCTGGCGGATCATGTCCAGGGTGACGTGTCGGAGATGGCCGATAGGGGATTGCCTATAGATGAGTTGGTTAGAGACATGATCTCGTCGCTGGTCGGCATGGTCCCTCTAGTGGAATTTTCTGCGGCTCTGGCCGCTGATCATTCCAATGGCGGAGGCTCTGCGGACTGACGCAGAGGCCGATTTGTTTCGGCCTACTCGGTGGGAGGTGCCCTTCGGGCTAGGCATAATCGCAGGTCATGCGGTTTGGACGGGGTTCCTGAAATCGTCCTTAAGAGGACGGACAGGTGGGCCTGGGGTGTCATTGCGGTCCTATTTAACCACTGCCTCAATTTGGGTTATTTCCCGGCATCTTGGAAGGAGGCCATTACGGTCCCCATCCTTAAGCCGGGGAAGGACCCATCTAGGGGCGATGTTTACAGACCGATCAGCTTGCTCCCTTCATTGGGCAAGATTTATAAATTATTCATGCTTGAGGTCATCAGGGAAACTCTCGCTTACAGGGCGACCCTGCCTGACTTCCAGTTCGGTTTCAGGCGGGGTCTCTCCACCTCCCATGCCTTGACTGTATTCGGGGACCACGCTTCTAGGGGGGCTCAACCGACGACACGTCACGATAGCCGTTGGCCTTGATTTCTCCAGGGCGTTTGATAGCGTCTAGCATGATGCTATCATATACAAGATGAGGATCCTAGGTTTCGACACAAATCTCTGCGGGTTAGTCAGAGATTTCCTTAGAGGCAGAACATTCAGGATCTGAGTAGGCGAGACTTTGACGGGCAATAGAGACGGCGAACCGGGCTCTCCCACGGCTCTCCTGGGCCCGATTTTGTACAACATCTTTGTGTCTGACATTCCGGAACCACCCGCTGGCGATCTGCTCCTTGCTTATGCCGATGACATTCTCATTGCGGCATCGGCACCAGACGCTGCGGTTGTGGATGCCAGAGTGAACCTCTACCTGAAAGAGCTATCTGTCTATTTTGACAGATGTAGGCTGAAACTTAATGTTGACAAATGCGAAGCCATGATCTTCAAGGGCAAGAGGCGGAACTTGTACCCCCGTTCTCGGGCGTACGAACCCGCTCTTGCCATTGGAGGTCAGGCCATCGCTAACCGCGACAGCATTAAGTATCTCGGCATTGTCTTCCACGAGAGGTTCACAAGTCAGACACATTGATTATCTGCTCGACAAGGTCAAAGGGGTCTTCTTCTGCTACCTGAGGGTCTTTAGAACCTCAGGGGGTCTCAGTAAGCGTGTGAAGCTGCTGATCTATAAACAGATCATCAGGTCTATCACCGCCTATGCCTGGTTCGACATCACGTCCCACTAGATGGAAAGGTTAAGGATCTGGGAGAGGAGGATCCTTGTCTCTTGCCTGGTCTCAGGCCTGCTATGGACCCTGATGGGGAACTGCGCCGGCCGTCCTGTGAGACGATATACTCCATGGCGAGTCTTGAGAGGATCGATGTGGTTCTTGTCAGGTCCGCGTTGTGTTTCTTTGGGAGCGCGTCCACTGTGGACAATGGTTTGGTGAGGGGATGTCTGCAGGACGGTATAAGTCCTGTTCGTGTGTGGAGGTGCCGCACCGCCCGCTGGTGTGCCTTGCGGTTTTGGAGGAACAGGGCTTGCTCTCTAGGGATGACAGGCTCCTGTTCTATAATAGGAGGTTGGGGGCCTCCTTTTTTATAGCCGGAGTCCGAACGGCATGCCACAATGCGACGCCACTACGGAGAGAAATTTTACATGACATAGGACCTCACAAATGTTGCCAGCATTAGGAGGGCAAAACCACCGCTGAAAATTGTTTCAGATAGTATCGCCAGGATTCGGATATTCGTCGGATATACTAACCTTTGCGCTAGGGTGGCCTCCACCAAGCACTCAACACAAAACTCATCGATCGGGTTGATTATTGGGATTCCACCACCATGGTCATGCCAAAAATGTACACAAAAAAATTATGTTTTGTGGTATTTTAAAAGAACTCAAATCTGTCAATAAATGCGGGTTCTTGGAGGCTCAAGAAGCCATATCGGGGAATCGGTTTGTTTGGAGGATTTAGGGGTGAGTTTGGGGGTCAATGTTTTTGACAAAACACATGAACATCTATTATAATGGATATTGCAGACGAAGTGGTATTATTTGTCTCATAAAATATTTTCTTGATTAAAATTAAACCTATTTTATAATTATCATCATCTGCACATCACACACATTGTCGTAGAGTACTTTTGAGTTAATCTTTTACATTTATTACCTTCGAACGTTCATTTTCATCTTGCCGTGTTCAACGTGTCTCCAGTAATGAAAAGTGAAAAGCTGCTCAAACACTTACAGCCACTTAAGTGGTTCCATTTCACAAAAGATCCTCCGGACTTAAGTGAATGAAATGCCCTTCTGGCCCGCTGTACTCTACTTAAATTCTCAAAGACAGCAAAAAAAAAAAACAGAGTAGTGAAAAAGAGGAAGGCTTCGCACACAGCCTATGTTGTTTGGTTTAACCTAAAGGAGGTTGTTACATGCAACACGACTGACTGCCAGTAGAAAATTAATTGCTTAAATATTATTACAGAAATGCACACAGAAAACTTGAGCAAACTCTTAACAACGACAATGTATGTTGAGGGCCATGCCATGATGATGATGATTATGATGCAGACGACCAAGACGAAGCCGACGATGAGGTTCAAGATGCAAATGTGAGTAGGAATCTGGTCGGTTGACATTTTGTAAGTGCTGTGAATGGTTAAGAATTCTCAATCCTGCTCCTGAGATGATAAAACGAGTAAACATTTGACTAAATTGGCAAAGTTGAAATTTAATCAATTTTTTTTCTTTCATAAAATAGACCATGTTTTTAATGTGCAAGCTTCTTTATTTTAGGCATTGTTTGTTTAACTGCAATCTTCTTTAATCCAAGTGAAGAAAGTCATGTTCATTAGGATAATGGCTATACTTTTACAGAGGCTTTATCTTTGAACAGACACTGAACTTATTGAGTAACAATGGGAAGTTCTGGTAGGCAGAACCTTGGACCCTTACCACCATTGATTTTGGTAAAAATTTACACAAAATAAACTGACTTGAAGGGCATAGTTTTACTTTACGTACCAAATTTCTGCCTATCAATTAAAAATTGAAGCTTCTAGGGGCCGTGGAAGGATAATCGAGAAAATCGGTTTATATGGTTATAGACCATGAATGTTGGAAGTCCTGCAAAACACTATGTGCAAAATTTATAGACCAAGGATGTTCGTCCTGTCCTGTCCTGCAAAACACTATGTGGGAAATTTCAGTCAAATTTAATAAAAATTTTGAGTTCTGTAGGCTTAGAATGTCAAATCGAGAGATTGGTTTCTATGGGAGCTATCTCAGGTTAAACACCAATTTAGGCCATACTTAGCATGATTGGTGGAAATCGCAACAGAACACCATATGCAAAATTTCAGCCCTATGTTTCGCAACGAACTGCAATAAGAAGTATTAATTTAAAATTTGGATGCCCAGCTTTAAGCGTTCGATCGCTATCGTGCTTATCACAAACGGATGGACAGACATGAATCGTCTTAGTATGCCCCCTTCCTATGGGTCCTTTGGGTGGGTATAAAAATTTATTAATTTCGGCCGTGTCGACCACCATGGTACCTAGTGCTGGGGCTGCCGATGCGATGGCCCAATCCGCCATCCATCTAAAAAACAACGATTAAAGAAACATCAACAAGGAATAATGGAAATTACAACCCCCCAATGACAAACTATGGATTCAGAACACGGTTTATGATTGGAGCATGGAACGTCAGAACTCTCTCAGAATCATCGAGACTTTACCAAGTCCAGAATGAGAAGTCAAACTACAACCTAGACATCCTCGGTCTAAGTGAAGTACGATGGCCGAAGTACAGAGGTAACTGTGGCTCATAATTTATCATGTCCGCCTATGACGCCGAAAGCCTGGGTTCAAATTCCGGCGCGAACATCAAAGATATTTCATCGGTGGTTTTCTCCTTACTAATGCTGGCTAAATTTTGTAGGGTATCCTGCCTCGTTAAAAACTTCTTCACCAAGTGGTGTCGCTTTTCGGAACGGCGTTTGGATACGGCAATAAAAAGAAGGCCCCTTATCATTGAGATTAAACATTAATCGGACTGCACTTATTGATAGGAGAGAGATATCCCCTGTTCCCTAATGGAATGTTCATGGGTAATTTAGCAGTATTCAGTACGATGGCCGAAATCCGGAACTACAGAACTTCCAGATGGCTAGCACTTTACTTTTTTAGTCAACGAAAACCACCGAATAAATGGAATCGGTCTTTTACTGTTTCCTAAAGCAAAGCGAACTCTTCTATCATACTAGGGCATATCGTAACACATCACGACGGCAAGACTAAATTCAAATTTTGCAATGCTACAATGCCACGCGCCATCCGAACCCTATTCCCAACTCCACTCAGTGACACGCTCACAACTAAAAGCAGACAATAAACTTGTTATGGGGGATTTAAATGGCTAGGCGGGCAATAACAACAATAATCTACAATCAATCATGGGAATGCACGGACTGGGTGATATCAGAAATGACAATGGCGACAGATAGGATGATTTCTGCGCAAGAAACCGGCTCTGGCACAAAATTCCCCCAAAAAATATGCAAGAATATACTTGGGAATCACCAGATGGAAATACGCTTAATCATATCGGACACGTACTTATCAGCAAAATCTTTCTGGGTTCGCTGATGTATGTAAAAACAAGTAAAAGCGTGCTAAGTTCGGCCGGGCCGAATCTTATATACCCTCCACCATGGATCGCATTTGTCGAGTTCTTTTCCCGGCATCTCTTCTTAGGCAAAAAATTATATAAGAAAAGATTTGCTCTGCTATTAGAGCGATATCAAGATATGGTCCGGTTTGGACCACAATTAAATTATATGTTGGAGACCTGTATAAAATGTCAGCCAATTCGAATAAGAATTGCGCCTTTTGGGGGCTCAAAAAGTAAAATAGAGAGATCGATTTATATAGGAGCAGTATCGGGCTATAGACCGATTCAGACCATAATAAACACGTATGTTGATGGTCATAAGAGAATCCGACGTACAAAATTTGAGGCAAATCGGATAATAATTGCGACCCCAGAGGCTCAAGAAGTCAAAATCCCAGATCGGTTTATATGGCAGCTATATCAGTTTATGAACCGATTTGAACTTTATTTGACACAGTTTTTGAAAGTAAGAATAAAATATGTCTTGCAAAATTTCAGCCAAATCGGATAGGAATTGCGCCCTCTAGAAGCTCAAGAAGGCAAGTCCCCAGATCTGTTTGTATGAAAGCTATATCAGGTTATGAACCGATTTGAACCATACTTGACACAGTTGTTGGATATCGTAACAAAATACTTCGTGTAAAATTTCATTTCAATCGTATAAGAATTGCGCACTCTAGAGGCTCAAGAAGTCAAGACCCAAGATCGGTTTATATGGCAGCTATATCAGAACATGGACCAATATGGCTCATTTACAATACCAACCGACCTACACTAATAAGAAGTATTTGTGCAAAATTTCAAGCGGCTAGCTTTACTCCTTCGGAAGTTAGCGTGCTTTTGACAGACAGACAGACAGACGGACAGACGGACGGACGGACGGATATGGCTAGATCGACATAAAATGTCGCGATGATCAAGAATATATATACTTTACGAAAAATATATTACTATACGAATATTTCGAGTATGGTGGAGGGTATAACTAGACGAGGAGCTGACATCGATAGTGACCACATGCTCTTAGTGGCCACTCTGTGTCTATGCCCAGCCCCTTTCACCAAAAAAACTCCGAAACCGCGCACGAATACGAAACAGCATTAATGGACAAGCTATAAAATAACACCCATACATGTGCTGATATAACAGCAGCATGTTCAGAGACGGCCACCTCTATCATAGGCATTGCTCGACGATCCCAAAAACCCATGAATAAGCAACGAAATTATAGAGGAAATAAAACACCGGAAACGTCTACGCAACGCTCTACTGCGGGCGAAATCGAGTCTAACTAAAACCGCAGACAGGACTAAATATCGCGCCTCCGACTCGCTGGTCAAGCGTCTAGTTCGCAGAGATAAGCGAATATATTGGGTTGCCCAAAAAGTAATTGCGGATTTTTTAAAAGAAAGTAAATGCATTTTTAATAAAACTTAGAATGAACTTTAATCAAATATACTTTTTTACACTTTTATTCGAAAGCAAGCTAAAAGTAACAGCTGATAACTGATAGAAGAAAGAATGCAATTACAGTGTCACAAGCTGTGAAAAAATTTGTCAACGCCGACTATATAAAATTCCGCAATTACTTTTTGGGCAACCCAATATTTTAATATGCTAGCAGAGCAAGCCGAAAATGCAGCTAATATTGGAAACATGAGTGGTGTCTATGAGTCAGTTAAAACAAATGAAAGGCAACAATATAAAGATAACGGCAATCATAAAAGATAAGGACATATCGGAATTAACAACACCCCGATAGCAATTAGTTCCTCAGTTAGTTCTTCAGTTCCGAAGGACCAGCAACCGAGGACGTAAGCTTTGACACAATTTATCCTCCTGTACGATGAAAAACCCATGTAGGGATATATCTACGGCCCCACCTACCTGCGAAGAAATTAAAGCCGTTCTGATCTCACTCAAACGACAAATCAGCCGGCCCTGATAATATGGCCGATCATCAAGTGATCACTCCAATAAACAGGGCAACCTGATTTACAAACGCTGTCCCCACGGAATAGATCTTCTTCTACACCCTTTATCGTAAAAAAGGGTGGCCTTACCCAGTGTAAGAACTAGAGGGGGATTACATTGCTAAACGCAATAATACACACCTATACCATTTATTCATCGACTTCGAGCGCAATTTTGACACAGTATCGGGAAGTTCAATGTGGAGCACGCTGTTGAATAAAGGCATCCCAGAAAAATCGTGACACCTATTAGGGAGCTGTAAAGGAATTCTGAAATTTCAGTCCATCTCAATGGAAAAGAAAGCCGACTTTCGGAATCGACAAAGGAGTGAAGCAAGGTTGCATCCTGTCACCGACTCTTAATCGAGAGATCGGTCTATATGGCAGCTATATCTAAATCTGAACCAATCTGGGTGAAATTGAAGCGGGCTGTCTAAAGGCCTTACACAACTCATTGTCCAAAGTTTCGGCGAAATTGGCAATAAATGCGCCTTCTATTGGCTCAAAATCTTCTATCGACAGATCGGTCTATCTGGCAGATATATCCAAATCTGGACCAAATTGAAAAATAATGTAGAAGGGCCTTACACAGTTCACTGTCCCAAATGTCGGCGAAATCGGACAATAAATGCCACTTTTATGGGCTCAAGACATTAAAACGAGACATCGGTCTATATGGAAGCTAAATCCAAATCTAAACCGATCTTGGCTATTTCGCAGAAAGATAACGAGGGGCTTAGCATAACTCACAGTCCCAAATTTTGGCGACATCGGAAAATATGTGCGCCTTTTATGGGCCCAAAACCTTAAATCGAGAGATCGGTCTATATGGCAGCTATATTCAAATCTGGACGGATCTGAGTCAGATTAAAGAAGGATGTCGAGGCAAAATCGGACAATAAATGCGCATTTTATGGGTCTATGACCCTAAATGGGCGGATCGGTCTATATGGCAGCTATATCCAAATCCGAACCGATCTAAACCAAATTTACGAAGGATGTCGAGTAGCCTAACACCACTCACTCTCTGAAATTTCAGCAATATCAGATAATAAATGTGGCTTTTATGGGTCTAAGACCCTAAATCAAAGGATCGGTCTATATGGCAGCTATATCCAAATCCGAACCGATCTGAGCCAAATTTACGAAGGATATCGAAGGGCGGAACACAACTCTTTGTCCCAAATTTCAGCAAAATCGTATAATAAATGTGGCTTTTATGAGAGAGATCGATTTATATGGCAGCTGTATCGGGCTATAGACCGATTCAGACCATAATAAACACGTATGTTGATGGTCATGAGAGAATCCGTCGAACAAAATTTCAGGCAAATCGGATAATAATTGCGACCTCTAGAGGCTCAAGAAGTCAAGATCCCAGATCGGTTTATATGACAGCTATATCAGGTTATGAACCGATTTGAACCATACTTGCCACAGTTATTGGATGTCATAACAAAACACGTCGTGCAAAATTTCATTCCAATCGGATAAGAATTGCGCACTCTAAAAGCTCAAGAAGTCAAGACCCAAGATCGGTTTATATGACAGCTATATCAGGTTATAGACCGATTTGAACCAAACTTGGCACAGTTGTTGGATATCATAACAAAACACGTAATGTCAAAATTCATTAAAATCGGATAAGAATTGCGCCCTCTAGAGGCTCAAGAAATCAAGACCCAAGATCGGTTTATATGGCAGCTATAACAAAACATGGACCGATATGGCCCATTTACAATATCAACCGACCAACACTAATAAGAAGTATTTGTGAAAAATTTCAAGCGGCTAGCTTTACTCCTTAGGAAGTTAGCGTGCTTTCGACAGACAGACGGACGGACAGGCGGACATGGCTAGATCGACATAAAATGTCACGACGATCAAGAATATATATACTTTATGGGGTCTCAGACAAATATTTCGAGTAGTTACAAACAGAATGACGAAATTAGTATACCCCCATCCTATGGTGCAGGATATAAAAATGCATTATTTATGCATTGAAATTGGGTTCGATTTGTACCAAATTCGGCACGGACATTGATTGGTCTAAAAATGACAAGTCACTGTTAAACTTTGATTCAATATTTGTCTTTTTGGGCAGCTATATCAAATATAGAGCAATCTGATCCATATAGGACACGAATGTCGTAAATCCTTAAATAAGTCACTGTGTCAAATGCGGCTTTAATGGGCCCAAGACCTTAAACCGAGAGATCGTTTCATATGGCAGATATATCCAAATCCGGACCGATTTGGGACATCTTCGAGAAGGATATCGAGGGGCCTTACATAACTCACTGTTCTGAATTTCAGAGAAATCGGAACCAAGACCTCAAATCGAAAGATCGGCAGCTCTTTCCAAGTCTGGACCGATCTGGGTCAATTGTAAAAAAAAATATCGAAAACAAGATGGATATCACAATAGGATTTTCGTCTTCAGACCGGCCGTTTCACTGTTCCACAGTGTAACATGAGGTTGGCCTTCATTGTCAAATCGTCCGCTCTTTCAACAAAGTAGGCCGGGCCACTCTGCTGGCGCCCAAATGATGCAGATCGTTCCATCTCAGAGAAGGCGTTGATCTTCTTCTTGCACTCCAAGACTGTTCATGACCTTAGCATCTTGGATGTTATTGCCTGATGGCAAGTTTACTGTCCGTAAAGATGTTCACACTCGACGTCCTCGAGTTAAGACTATATCACCTTACGTATTTCGTGATCGTTCGGAGCCCGGATCTCTACCGGCAGGACCGTAGTATGGTCAGACAACCGAAATCAGATCTTAGTCCCTGGGTTTTCAATGTAGACCCCCAGGCCCACACTGTTCTATAGCTTTGATCCATCTGTGTAGCATGATCTCACAGATGACAAAACCAGAGTTCAGTCAACCCAAGACAGTGTCTCTGGCAGCAGTGTCTCGCACTTAACCTCATATGTCATCTAGGTATCCCATAGGAAACCTTTTCTAATCCATCCGGGTTTCCCATCATCGTCGCTATTATACCACGATGTTAAGACCTGCTACTAACTCCATCAATTCTCCCATCGCATTAAGTCTCATAACCGCAGTGGCTGCCTCACACTTAATCTGTATGTCAATGGGTCGAATATCTAGAGTAGTGCTCTTGTGCATGTGGTCCTCATCGTTCCACCTATGCCAAGATAACATGTTCTCTGAATCTGTTGTATGGTCCTTATGCTGCGCTTTTTCCGTCTTTGTCCGTCTGTCTGTTGAAATCACGCTACAGTCTTTAAAAATTGAAATATTGAGCTGAAACTTTGCACAGATTCTTTATTTGTCCTTAAGTAGGTTAAGATCGAAGATGGGCTATATCGGACTATATCTTGATATATCCCCCATATAGGCCGATCCGCCGATTTAGGGTATTAGGCTAATAAAAGCCACATTTATTATCCAATTTGGTGATATTTGGAACAGTGAGTTGTGTTAGGCCCCTCGATAACCTACGTCAATTTGGCTCAGATCGGTTCAGATTTGGATATAGCTACTATATAGACCGGTCCTCCGATTTATTATCCGATTTGCCTGAAATTTTGTTCGACGGATTCTCTCATGACCATCAACATACGTGTTTATTATGGTCTGAATCGGTCTATAGCCCGATATAGCTGCCATATAAATCGATCTCTCTATTTTACTTCTTGAGCTCCCAAAGGGCGCAATTCTTTTTTGAATTGGCTGACATTTTACACAGGTCTCCAACATATAATTTAATTGTGGTCCAAACCGAAATCTTGATATCGCTCTAACAGCAGAGCAAATCTTTTCTTATACCCTGTTTTGCCTAAGAAGAGATGCCCGGAAAAGAACTCGACAAATGCGATTCATGGTGGATGGTATATAAGATTCGGCCCTGCCGAACTTAGCACGCTTTTACTTGTTCTCAGCTCATACAGCACTCAGTTATATGTGAGAAGTTTTCCTCGATATAAATCTTTTCAAGAACAAGAATACTAAATCAACCTTTTCTCACAGGAAATGGTGCTAAATTTACCCAGGCTGCTAAAACTACACTTTCCCACAGGAAAGGGTACTAAATCTACCCTTTCCCACAGTAAAGGGTATTAAAACTACCCTTTTTCCAAGAAAAGGGTGTTAAATTTACATTTTCCCCAAGGAAAGGGTACTAAAACTACCCATTCCCACAGAAAAGGGTACAAAAACTACCCTTTCCCACAAGAAAGCGTTCAAGAACTACCTTTCCGTCAGAAAAGGGTAATAAAACTAATCGTTCCAACAGGAAAGGTACTAAAACTACCCTTTTCCACAGGAAAGGGTACCCATTCTCACCGAAAAGGGTACGAAAACTACCCATTCCCACAGAAAAGGGTACTAAAACTACCTTTTCACACAAAAAAGTACTAAAACTACAATTTCCCACAGGAAAGGGTACTAAAACTACCCTTTCCCACAGTAAAGGGTATTAAAACTACCCTTTTTCCAAGAAAAGGGTGTTAAATTTACATTTTCCCCAAGGAAAGGGTACTAAAACTACCCATTCCCACAGAAAAGGGTACAAAAACTACCCTTTCCCACAAGAAAGCGTTCAAGAACTACCTTTCCGTCAGAAAAGGGTAATAAAACTAATCGTTCCAACAGGAAAGGTACTAAAACTACCCTTTTCCACAGGAAAGGGTACCCATTCTCACAGAAAAGGGTACGAAAACTACCCATTCCCACAGAAAAGGGTACTAAAACTACCTTTTCACACAAAAAAGTACTAAAACTACAATTTCCCACAGGAAAGGGTATTCAAACTATCCTTTTCCCAAGAAAAGGGTGTTAAGTAAAGGGTACTAAAACTACCCTTTCCCACAGGAAAGGGTATAAAAACTACCCATTGCCACAGAAAAGGGTACTAAAACTAACCTTTCCCACAAGAAAGCGTACAAGAACTACCCTTTCCCTCAGAAAAGGGTAATAAAACTAATCTTTCCAACAGGAAAGGGTATTTAAACTACCCTTGTCCACAGGAAACGGTACTGAAACTACCCTTTTCCACAGGAAAGGGTACAAAAACTAACTTTTCCCACAGGAAAGGGTATTAAATCTACCTTTTCTCACAGGTAAGGGTACTAAAACTACCCTATCCCACAGGAAAGGATGCCAAAATACTTCTCTTTCCCACGGAAAGGGTTATTTACATATATATCCGATGGGGTGAGTATCCAAAGTTCGGCCCAGCAGAACTTAATGCCTTTTTACTTGTTAGCATTTAGAGCGTACAAAAAGCCTATTAATGGCTTTGGTGTATGTCCATAGTGCCATGGGAAGAATTAATATCCGCACCCTCTTTTAAATCCAAGGTATCCTAACCTTTTTTGAATGTTTTGTGCGTTTATTATATTGCAAGCCTGTTATCTTTGACATTTTCCATTCTCTAAGCTGTTGGTTCAGATTTTCTAATTATAAAGCAAAAAAATCTTAAATTCGAAGTCTTGTACTCAGTTGTTTATACTCGTATTTATTTACAATCCCCACCACAAGCTCTGCCTATTGTCTCGCACAGATAATACCTTCTGATGTATTTTTAAGCAGACATACTGAAAGGCTTTCGAAAGATAACGGATATCCTCCAACAAAATATATCGTCCATATGAAGTTAAACCACAAAGTTGTTGCTCCTTTTTTTTGACGTACGGAAATTGCCTTAACAAAATGCGAGTGAGGTCGCAAGCATATAGTAGGCTCAAATACTGTGGGTGTAGTTAGACCAAAAAGCAACTGCCTTCTATGATGAAACCAAAAATGAGCTCAAAGTAAATTACGTCTAATTGCAAGTGTTTAATTATACACTATTTTAGTTTTATATCTTTGCGGTGGTGTGGTTGTGGCGCGGGGATGACGTTGAGCCAAAAGCAGTCTGAATGGCAATTGTTTGTAATTGCTTTGCCAACCTCACAACCCACCGAAAACCAGTGAACCCTATCTTAAGCCATTCGAAGAAACCATTAACCCAGCTGAAGCATGACACCCATGTTGCCGCAGTTTTTTCTTCTACTTCTTCATCTTCTTTTTGTATCTCCGACTTTGTTGCCTCATCATGTTTGCTTTCCAGCTATTTTCAGTTTGCAAGGGATTTGATGGGCTTAAGCGAAAAGTGGGGTTGTGGCGGAGATGATTCACATATCCTTAGCTATGCTCATAATGTTAATTTTTATGGTTAATGGAGCTGATGGAATTGCTGATGAATGTTAAGCTCATGTACACACTCGTTTTTCCACTTTGCTCACATGGTACAAAGACCCTCAGCCATACACACCCACATGCATACATACACTGAAAAAAAAAATTGTCTCAAAATTTAAGATTTTTCTTATTCGTAGGATTTTAGCAATTAAAACGAGCCAAAGAACCAAAACTTTAAAATAAAGTTGCCATATTTTTAATTTTCTTTGGTCAATGATTAATTCTTTTTTTTTTCCATAGATCATAGATTAATGAAATATTCGATTTTAAAACTTAGCATCTCAACTTAAAGCTGTATTGCGTCTTTAATTACGGTTCACTGTTCTTTTGTCCCAATGTCAATTTTCCAATTCTCAACGATATTTTGATCTTTATTTTAAATTTTTGTATTTAATAACAAGACGCAAAGTTAAGGATTAATTAACCTAACATTCAAAATAAAAAAAAAACTTTAACATGAAGAATTTTTTTTTCACCAAAGGAGATGTGTCCTTTAAAATTTGGAAAATTTATCATCTTTAAATTAAGTTTGCTAATCTTTGACTCGAATCTTTAAAATTAGAACAGAAGTTTTTCAGTGTATATATTGCAATTAATGATTTGCAAAAAATCTTGTTTTTTGAAGCAAAAAATTAAGTACCAAAGAAGTTTTCTTATGCAATAATGCCTTTGGAAGTTTGTGTCTGTATGTGAAGGGATGGTAATATATTGGGTTGCCCAAAAAGTAATTGAGGATTTTTTAAAAGTAAGTAAATGCTTTTTTAATAAAACTTGGAATGAACTTTAATCAAATATACTTTTCTTACACTTTTTTTTAAACCAAGCTAAAAAGGTTATCATGTTCCCACGACGATCGGTTCCTTGGACCGAAACTAGCTTGCTCACCAATAGGAGCTTGACAAAGAAAGTCTCCTTCACATATGGAGGTGTGGCTACAACAAAAACATGTACAGGAAGTAGGAATAGGCTTTATAATTTATTGATAACGGAAGGGGGGCGGACCCTCCACTGTTACCCCAAAAACATCACCCAATATCAAAAGTGGACCGATAAGGACAATATGGGTATCAAGTGAAAAGTATGCGAGAGTAGATATGGAATCTGGCATACAAATTCATTTCGAAGCAAGCCCACCCCCAAAAACGGCCAAAATGGGCTCAGTAGCCAATCACGGATATATGGGACTCGGTTTGTTTGCTCCGTATAGACTAAAAAACGGCAGAACCGATTTTCTCGAAATTTTCGCATATTTTGCAGGTTGGTCTGGAAGGAAAAATAGGCTATATAATTTTTCGGTATCGGAAGGGGGACGGATCCTCTCCCTTATGCCAAAAACACAACCCAAAATCAAAAGTGTACCGATCGGGACAATATAGGTATCAAATGAAATGGATTGGAGAGTAGAATGCGAATATGGTATTAGAATTTGGGTTTAAGTACCCATCGGGCCGCCCCAACCTTAAAACTCTCCCAAACAGACATATTTGATGTTCCTTTTAATATGGGGCTCAGATGAAAGGTATTCAGGAATAGATTTCGAATCTGGCATACAAAATCAGATCAAAGTATAGGGGGTCACGCCACCCTTCAAAAACGCCATTAGACCCATTATGACTATATGATACTTGGCTGAACCAATTTTCTTAAACTTTTCATAGATTGTGTACGTATGCCTGAAAGGAAACATAGGTTATATAATTTTTATATATCGGGTGGAGGCGGACCCTCCCCCTTATCCCAAAAACGCCACCCATATCCGAAAGTGGTCCGATGGGCACAATAAGGGTATCAAATGAAAGTTATTAAAGACCAGAAAACGAATATCGAAATTTGAACCAGCAGGCCGCCCCCAACCCCAAAACTTCTCTAAACAGATATATTCGAGTTTCATGCCTATATGGAACTCAAATGAAAAGTATTAGGCAGTAGATCACAAATGTGGCATAAAACATTAGGTCCAAGTAATGGGAGGTCGCCCAATCCCAAATAGACCCAAATGGGCATATCAACCGACCATGGCTATATGGGACTCATATGAAATATATTAGAGAGCAGATGACGAATATTTGCTTTCAAGTCAAGGTGCCACTTTTTCTTCTAAAGATACGTCAAATGGGTTATATGACCCATTATGACAATATGTGACTCAAATGAAAGGTATTTGAGAGTAGAAAACGAATTTGATATTCAATTTGGAGCCAAATGTTTTGGGGTACGCCCTTAAGCACGCCCTAAACTGAACTTCATTTCCGTTGGGAATAAAGAACGAATTTGATATCCATATTTGAGTCGAAATCTCTTACCCTAAGGAAGAACATTACCACCAGGAACCGAGAAGGGACAAATTCTCACACATCAATGTTTGCCTTCCGATTCAAGTTTAAACTTAATGATAAGGGATATTTTTTTATAGCCGAGTCCGAACGGCGTCCCGCAGTGCGACACTTCTTTGGGGAAAATTTTTTGAATGACCATGCATGGCATTGTATCTCTAAAATGTCGCCAACGTTCAGAGGGGATAAACACCGCTTCGTCCGATGTTCTCGCCAGGATTCGAACGTATTTAGCGTCATAGGTTACAATGGCACGAATTATATATCCGCATTCAGGGCGAAGTGTCCCCACCCGACAAAGGTATTAGAGAGTTAAAGTAGGCGCACCGGGGTCCGTTCGGCTAGTTTTTTTTTTTTATCAAATTAAGACCCTGAATCATGATATCGGTCCCTATGGCAGCTATATGGTCCGATCTAGACCGTATTCAGGTTGGATGACGAGAGGCTTAAAACAACTCACTGTTATAAATATCATCGAAATCAGGTAATAAATGCTGTTTTTATGGGCTAAAGGCCCTAAATCGCCAAATCTGCCTACTTGTCAGCTGTGTGCAAATAAAGTTGGATTTAGACCATAGTTCCAACGGAAGTCGGGAATCTTAATAAAGGGAGATTTTTTAGCTATTAACTTTTTGGCAACACTGGTTTCGTGTTTTGTTTCACTCTCAAACATCTTCAGTTGGGTATATAATGTAACCATGAATTGTCTCAGAAACGAACAACGCTTGCAAATTATTGAATTTCATGATCAAAATGCGAGCTCTGTAAAGAAAGTTCAAAGAAAGGTGAGCCCTACTGTGATATGATATCCAACTTTTTTTGCCCACAATGCAAGAGCTTAACTTGCATTACATTTAGTTTCAACAAGACGGTGCCACATGCTACACACCGCGCTTAACGATGGACTTATTGAAAGCCTAGCTCTGTGAACATTTTACTTCACGTTCGGGACCGGTCAATTGGCCACCTAGATAGTACGATTTAACGCCTTTGGACTATTTTTTGTGGGGCCTTGTTAAAGCTTATGCCCGCTTCGATTGACGCATTGGAAGACAACAATTGAAGCATTTATTCGTGATATACCGTCCGAAATGTTGGAAAGGAGTATGCCAAAATTATACTAAGCGGATGGACCATTTGAGGCGCAGTCACGGTCAACTTTTGCAGGAAATAATCTTCAAATATTAAATTATATGGACCATACTATCGATTCAAATAAAGATTTTCAGCATTTTTCTGAATTTTATGTGTTTTTTTTTTTAACCTTTCCTATAGCTCCTATGAAATCACCCCTTTATCGACGGCTTTTATCGATTTAGGACCCAAAATCGGCAGATCGGTCTGTGCGGCAGTTGTGTCCAAATATGGTTCGATTTAGTTCGTTTAAAAACTTAACAACACCGTTTAATAGTCTTTGAATTTTACGACGATCAAAGATATATATATTTTGCAGAGCCGGAAATGGATGTTTCAATGTGTTGCAAACGAAGTGTCTAAATGAGTATATCCCCCATGCTATGCTGGTGGGTGGGTATAAAAACAGATGATTGAGCCATTAAAAGAGGTTTTAATGAGCAGTTTAAGCGTAATTTTCTGCTTCTCGTTACTTTTTAATTCATAACTCTGCTTGTATTACAACTGTTAATAGGTTAACTTTTTTCTGTTCCGGATTCTTGTTATTCTCTATTTGCAATTCCATGAAAGAAACATTGTTTCTAAATTGTTCAACGAACTGTAATTGGTTTGCTTGAAATGAAGAAAAGGAAACTTCTAAATACCATTTAGGCCAGAAAAGGTGAGTTATTTTATCCTTTTTTTTCCTCTCTCTTTCTCTCTCTCTCTTCAATTGCTGAAGTCCTTGGCAACGTCATCAAATAAAACAAACTTCTTGTTACTAGGTCCTATAATTAAGGCAGAAGAGTAGAATTCTCACAAACGGGTATTGTTTTTAATTAAAGAGAGAAGGTGGGTTAACAAAAGATAAATAATTGAGGTCTAACTTTAATAGATAACAAAACAAAAAACTTAAAATTTCAAAGCATAGGGAAAAGTAATTTCTAATTTTCCATGAACCAGTTGGAGGTGTTAATTTATCCAAAGGTTTTCCATTGATATGTTGACAAATTTGACTAGTGCTAAAATCTGCCCTAAGGTGTTTTATTGGTATTAAGTTGGTGTACTTACTTGTTGTGGAAAATGCTAGCATTCACAGTCTGAAACGAAAAAGACAAATTAAATAAAATTTAGTCTACTTTTGCTATTGGGTTGCCCAAAAAGTAATTGCGGATTTTTCATATAGTCGGCGTTGACAAATTTTTTCACAGCTTGTGACTCTGTAATTGCATTCTTTCTTCTGTCTGTTATCAGCTGTTACTTTTAGCTTGCTTAAGAAAAAAAGTGTAAAAAAGTATTTTTGATTAAAGTTCATTCTAAGTTTTATTAAAAATTAATTTACTTTCTTTTAAAAAATCCGCAATTACTTTTTGGGCAACCAATACAATAAAAACTTTTTAAGGGTTAAATTTGAGGAACACACCTGGATCGACTACAACAGGGCAAAGCAGACTACAACAGGGCAATCCCTATGTCATCGGACTTCTCCGGCGAAAACATAAACCCCTAGAAGCACTTGAAAAATAAGGGGCACCTTAGATTACATTTGGTGGGAGCGAAAACGACTAGCAATCTCGGTAAATAGCCGATTCTACCGGATACCTTAGGCTCGTTGTGTTCGCCTTAATAGAAGATAGAAAAGAAAAAGAAGCCGAAGAATAACGGAATGAGATAAATGAGATAAACTGCAAAAGAACGCAACAAGTAAAAACGCTTTAATTTCGGCGGGACCAAATCTTAAATACCCTCCACCAAGCACCGTATTTGACACGTTCTTTGAATGTATTTTCAAATAAATAGGAGACCATTAGATGTCCTAAAACTCAGGTGAAAAATTCATAATTAGTATATCGAAATATGATCCGATTTGGACTAAAGACGGCGCGGACATTGAGTGGTCTAATAATTACAAGACATTGTTCAATTTTGTAGGACAAAATATTGGTCTCTTTGGTAGCTATATCCAAATATAGACGGATCTGAACCATATACGACAGGGATGTCGAAAAGCCTTATATAAGCTACTGTGTCAAATTTCAGCGAAGTCGGATTATGAATCCGCCTTTCATGGGGCCAAGACTTTGAAGCGAAATATTGGTCTATATGGCAGCTATATCCAAATCTGAACCGATTTTGGCTAAATTGAAGAAGGATGTCAATGGGTCTAAAACAACTCACTGTCCCATATTTCGGCAACATCGGACAATAAATGAGCCTTTTGGGTACACAAAACCTTGAATCGAGAGATCGGTCTATATGGCAGCTCTATGCAAATCTGGGCCAAATAGCAGAAAAATGTCGAGTGACCTAACACAACTCACTGTTTCAAATTTCGGCGAAAAAGGACAATAAATGCATATATTATGGGCCCAAGACCTTAAATAAAAGATCGATCTATTGGTTGCCCAAAAAGTAATTGCGGATTTTTTAAAAGAAAGTAAATGCATTTGTAAATGCAACTTTAATCAAATATATTTTTTCCCCCTTTTTTTCTAAAGCAAGCTAAAAGTTACAGCTGATAACTGGCAGAAGAAAGAATGCAATTACAGAGTCACAAGCTGTGAAAAAATTTGTCAACGCCGACTATATGAAAAATCCGCAATTACTTTTTGGGTAACCCAATATATGGGGGCTACATCAAGATATAGTCCGATATAGCCCATCTTCGAAGTTTCAGCTCAAAATCTCTGTAACACAATATTTCAGTTTCAACAGACAGAGGGATGGACGGACACATGGACGGACACATGGACGGACACATGGACGGACACATGGACGGACACATGGACGAACACATGGACGGACACATGGACGGACACATGGAAGGACACATGGACGGACACATGGACGGACACATGGACGGACACATGGACGTACACACGGACGGCAAACAGACGGACGGACAGACGAACGGACGTGGCTAAATCGTCTTAGATTTTTACTTCCAGCAGAAAATTCAGACGCGCAAATAGGTGTTCACCATTTATCCTGTGTCTTTTTCTCCCAATTGATGGACGCTAAAAAAACGGTCTTCTACCGTCGCCTATTCCTCCTCGTCATGGCATACCCTGCAAAAATTCTACTTCTCTGCATCCAGCTTGACATCAAGAACCTGATGATGCAATGACCAGCCAGAAGCCCTAACAGCACACAGAAGACACAAACTCGGCTATAAGACTTTTGGCACCCTGCACACTGCACCAGCCACCGCCTTACTTGCATGGTCATTGTAAAAGGCTTCCACCCTACCAAGAACTTAAATCGATAGATCGGTATATATGGTAGCTAAATACAAATCTGGATGGATCAGATCCACATTAAACAAGGATGATGAGGGTTTGTAACATAACTCACTCCCCCAAATTTCCGCGAAATAGGACTATAATTACGCCTGTTATGGGCCCAAGATGTTAAATTGAGAGATCGGTCTATATGACATTTATATCGAATTATAAATCGATCTTAACCATACTTGGTATGAGTGTCGAGGGGCCTAACGCAACACATTGTGCCAAATTTCAGCAAAATCGAATAATAAATTCACCTTTTACGGGGTCTTAACCCTTAAATCGGAATATCGGTATGTCTGACAGCTAAATCCAGATCTGGGCCGATCTGAGCCGTAATGAACAGGGATGGCTAGGAGCATAGTGCAATTTGCTACACCAAATTTCTGCAAAATCGGAAAAAATGCGCTTTTGTGGGCCCCATACCCTTAATCGAGAGATCTGTAATATGGCAGCTATATCAAAATCTGAACCGATTTGTTCCGTATTAAACAGGGATGTCGAGCGGCGTAACACAACTCACTGTCGCAAATTTCAGCGGAATCGGATAATAAACGTGGTTTTAATGGGTCTTAGATCTAAAATCAGCAGATCGATCAATATGGGGGCTATATAAAGATATAGCCCAAAATTATACTGCCAACATCTCTATTTTTAACCACTGTAACGTGATTTCAGCCGGCAGAAGGACAGACGGACGGAGAAGGCTAGATCATCCTAGATTTTTACGATGATCAATAGCAAAAAGGTTGATTTTTTAGCTATTTTCTTTTTTTTTCAACACTGGCTCAAACAGCTTACGCACCTTTCGTGTTTTGTTTCACTGTCAAACATCTTCAGTTTGGTATACAACCAAACCATGAATAAATGCAAATTTTGCCCATGAACATTCCGCTAAGGAACAGGGGCAAACTTCTCACATATCAATGAGTGCAGTCCGATTCAAGTTTAAGCTCAATGATAAGGGGCCTCCCTTTTATAGCCGAGTCCGAACGGCGTGCCGAAGTGCGACACCTCTTTGGAGAGAAGTTTTACATGGCATAGTACCTCACAAGTGTTGCCAGCATTAGGAGGGGAAAACCACCACTGAAAATTTTTTCTGATGGCCTCGCCAGGAGTGAATAGTCTTACAAAAGAACAACGCCTGCAACTCATTGAATTTTAATATTTGTCGATTTTGGAGTGAAGATCAGCCAGAAGCATTGAATGTGCTACCAATGCATTCAGAAATAGTCACAGTTTGGTGCGGTTTATAGGCTGCCGGCACCATTGGACCGTACTTCTTCAAAGATGATGCGAATCGTAACGTAACTATGAATGGTATCGTGGGATGATATCTATTTTCTGTGCGCAGAATGCGAGAGCTTGACTTGCATGACATGTAGTTTCAACAAGACGATGGCACATGCCACACAGCACGCGTAACTATATGTTTGTTGAGAGGCGAGTTCGGTGAGTATTTTATTGGCCACATAGATCGTACGAATTAACGCCTTTAGACTAATTTTTCTGGGGTTATGTTAGCCCTCATGTCGGGAGTATAGATTGAGGATGGGAGCAGCTCATACCATCGCGGTATAATCGAGGCCACGATAGGAAACCTGGAAGGAATGGAAGAGGTTTCCGATCGGATACCTGAGATCAACCTTGAAGTTGAGTGTGAGGCACTGCTGACAGCGGCACAATCTTGGATTGACGGAACCCTGGTATTGCCATTTGGAAGATAATGATGAACTGATGGATCAAAGCTAGAGGACAGAGTGGGCCTGGGGGTTAACATTGAGAACCCAGGCACTGAGATCTATTTTAGACTGTCTGACCATAATACGGTCCTGCAGTGAAGTGATGTGGTGCCAACTCCAGGACATCTAGTGTGAACATATTTACATACTGTAAAATTGCCATAAGGGCAATAACAACAAGGACGGTAAGGTCACGAACAGTCTTGCAGTGTAAGAAGGAGATTAATGTCTTCTTTGAGGAAGGGAAAATCAGCATCGTTTGGGCGCCGGGCCATAACGGAATAAGGGGAAATGAAAGGGCAGACGATTTGGCGGTTAAGGTCAGACGACTGCCGTCAATAAACTTGGTTAACCCGAAGCCTTTCGGGTCGACACAGTCCGAGTTAAGGGGGTGGAACAGCGAAACGGTCGGTAGGACGGCGAAAATCCTATGGGGGGATCCAGATCGTGAGAAGACGAGGCTATTACTGAAAGGAAGCAAGAAGGAGGTCAGTATAGCTATCATAACGGGACACATATGAGCTCACTTATATAAAATCGGTGCGGCAAGTGATAGCATGTGCAGGGCGTGCGGGGAAGATAATGAGACGTTGGAGCATTTCCTTTGTCATTGCCCGGCTTTAGCGTCCAACAGATACCGGTACTTAGGTAGAGACACAATATCAGACATGAACCAACTAAAGGGAGTGGTATTGAAAACAATTAAGGATTTTGTAAGTAGCACGGAATTGCAAATTTAAAATTTTCTTTTAAGAGGTTACTTTATAGTTTTTGGAGCGCGCAACAGCCGATTACTGGCTTAGGTGTATGTCTATAGTGGCATGGGGCAGATTTATAACTGCACCCTCTTTTCAACCTAACCTAACCTAGACCTTATATCTATATAGACAAGCCCCCTGCATTGAAAAACAACATGGAAGCTATTATAAGGATGATACAAGCCAAACAAGTATGTCAAAATTGAATTAAGCGGATGGACCATTTGAGGCGCGGTCACGGCTAACATTTGTATGAAATAATCTTCAAACTATAAATTCTATGGACTATATTATCGACCAAAATATAGATTCAGTGCATTTTTCTATTTTTTGTACCCTACACCACTACTGTGGTACTAATTCACTATAATTTAGTGAATTATTGGGTAGCCCAAAAAGTAATTGCGGATTTTTAAAAGAAAGTAAATGCATTTTTAATGAAACTTAGAATGAACTTTAATCAAATATACTTTTTTTACACTTTTTTTCTAAAGCAAGCTTAAAGTAACAGCTGATAACTGACAGAAGAAAGAATGCAATTATGGAGTCACAAGCTGTGAAAAAAATTGTCAACGCCGACTATATGAAAAATCCGCTATTACTTTTTGGGCAACCCAATAGTTTGTAACACCCAAAAGGAAGAGAGATAAACCCATTGATAAGTATATCGATCGACTCAGAATTACTTTCTGATTGGATTTAGCTATGTCCGTCTGTCTGTTCGTCTATCCATGTTAATTTGTGTACAAACTACAGGTCGCAATTTTCATCCGATCGTCTTCAAATTTGGTATGGGCATGTTTTTCGACCTAGAGACGAAGCCTATTGCAATTGAAAGAAATCGGTTCAGATTTGGATATAGCTCCCATATATATGTTCGTCCGATTTGCAGTAATAATGCAATAAAATGGTCATTTATTAACCGATTTTCTCGAAATTTGGCTGGAAATATTTTCTTATGTCTCTTGACATTACATGTGAATTTCATAAAAATCGGTTCGGATTTGGATATAGCTCCCATTTGTATGTTCTTCCGATTTGCTGTAATAATGCAATAAAATGGTCATTTATTACCAGATTCTCTTGACATTTGTCAGAAATTATTTTCTAATGACTTTCCTTTGTTTTTTTTTTGTGGAAAAATTTTCCTATAGCTCTTAAAAAATCACCCTTTATAATTATATTCATTTAGTATTTTCCTATATGAAATGTGTGTTTAGTCTCACAACGGTAACACTGTTGTTTGTATCATATCTGCATCACACATCTTTGAGTTCAAGGGACAGTGTGCCGTATAAGTGACGCATAACTGATCACATTAAACATACGACACCAAGTACCATATAGCTGAAGACATTGAGTCATAGAATCATACTTAAATAAAGACAATTGCAAAATCAATAGATACACATTGCAACTCAATTAAATAACTAAGATTTTAGTAACTCACACAATAATGATTCATCAATATTTATCTCTTAATAGAGTTTCACATTTAAACTATAACCTAATAAATTGCAGTGTCCATACAAACTAGCAAAGAACAACATTCTGTTGATATTTATTGAAATCCCAAAGCAACTGCAATTGCATTTGTCTTTTGCCTCTTATAATTTAATTGCAATAAAGCTACAAACAAATACAAAAGACTCTGTTGGTACAGGGCCAAACTCTCCGCATGGCATATTCGTTCAAGCGTAAATGTATTTGTTCAACGTTTGATGTTACGGAGTATAAAAGTGGCGTCAATTCTCTCGGACGGCCGCAATTAAGGCTATATCAAATACAGACATTTTCCTGGGGTCGTTTTTTAATTAGTGTACCAAGAAAAAAGTCTGCATGCATCACTGAAAATATTGGAGTCTGGCCTCGTAGAAGATCAAAGAAATTGGAAGAACAAAAAAAAGCATTTTTGAGCCGAGGACATTGTTTATAATGCCAGACGACCAGACATCCTCCAGAGAACAATATCAAAGCTACGTTAAATGCCTAGTACGAATCTCATGCAGTGCATATGTGTTTGCTTTATGCCATTGAGGTAGACGTATGAGCTTTTATGTGCAATGGAAGTTTCTATCGACCAATGCTCGACAATGACGAATACATAAGAATGTGATTCGGATGTAAAATGTGAATATGGTGTGAAAGAAAAAAAAATGTTGTATGAAGCAATTATTCGATTATATTAAAGCTTAAATATGATTTTAGTGTGATACAATAACACTACTAAATAAGTTCGAGGTGCATAGGATCTAACACCACAAAAAGCTAAAACTTCTTGGAATCACGATCCGAGCTAAGAACACGGACCAGAGACTCTCATTTGTAAGAAGCATAGGAAAGATCCTATTTGGAAGTCCGAGCCGAGACGGGGGAAGAATAAGAGGGAATCGGTACGACCTTCGGCATTTAAACGGGATACTCAGGGTTAAAGGCACGCCTACACAGATCGGCGCGGCCAGCAAAGGTGAGTGCCGAGTTATGGTCTGGTAAAAAGAGAATTTCGAACACTTGCTCTGCCAATGAGCGGCCTTCGCTTCAAAAAGATCCCACGGACTAAAAGTATACATTATATCGGACTAAACTCAGCATCATAGCATGTAAAGAATGCAGATTCCCTGACGTAGCATTTTCGAATTTGTATACCCTTCACCACCACTGTAGTACAGGGCATTATAACTTTGTGCATTTGTTTAAAATGCCTAAAATGACAAAAGCTACTCCCATTGGTACGTATACCGATCGGCTTAGAATCACTACTTTATTCAAGGTTCGTCTATCTGTCCATCCATGTATTCTTGTGATCAAGGTATAGGTCGCATTATTTGTTCGAATGTCGTAAAATTTTGCACTAGTTATACTATATACTAAGACGTTGATACTACCCAAGTTGTTAGTTGCTTCCAAGACATGGGTACTTGTGAAAGCTGACGAGGCAGTGCTTGGAGTGTTTGAAAGAAAGAGATTCGTAAAATGTATGTACCACCTTGCATTGAACTATATGAGCTGTATGAAGACGTTAGAATAGCTAAACGTATCAAAATACAATGATTGCGTTGGCAAGGTCATATTGTCAAAACGAATGAAGAAGCTTCAGCGATGAAGTCTTTTGAAAGCAAACACAGTGGTACAAGCAAACTGAAACCAAACGACCAAAACTCTAATAGAAAGATCAAGTGGAAAAAAACATATCAAAACTTGGAATTAGGGACTGGAGAAGAAGTGCACATACAAGGCGCTTGGAAAGCTATTGTTAGTTTAGCTAATGGGATAAATTTTCGAATATAGTAAGAGTTCTGTTAGGACTTATAATAACGGTAACTAATACAGTCCCAATTGCTCTACAAACTAATAAAGGACAAAGGCCTGCATAAGACCATTCATTGGTGACTGCTGAACTCGTGTATTTCAAGTCTACTGAAAAGTGAGATTCTGAAGACAGAGTAAATGGCAGCTATATCAGGTTATGAACCGATTTGAACCATACTTAGCCCAGTTGTTGGAAGTGATATCAAAACACTTTGTGCAAAATTTCAGTCAAATTGGATGAGAATTGCGCCCTATAGAGGCTCAAGAAATCAAGACCCAAGATCGGTTTATATGACAGCTATATCCGGTATTGAACCGATTTGAACCATACTAAGCAAAGTTTTTGGATATCATAACAAAACACGTCGGGCAAAATTTCATTCCAATCGGATAAGAATTGCACACTCTAAAGGCTTAAGAAGTCAAGACCCAAGATCGGTTTATATGGTAGCTCCATCAAAACATGGACCGATATAACCCATTTACAATACCAACCGACCTACACTAAAAAAGAAGTATTTGTGAAAAATTTCAAGCGCCTAGCTTTACTCCTTCGAAAGTTAGCGTGCTTTCGACAGACAGACGGACGGAAGGACGGACATGGCTAGATCGACATAAAGTGTCACGACGATCAAGAATATATATACTTTATGGGGTCTCAGACGAATATTTCGAGTAGTTACAAACAGATGGTGGAGGGTTTAAAAATCTTTTAAGTTACTGTAAACAACACAAATAGCGCTCGTATGTCAAAACGTTCGGAGTACATATAACATCAAAAATGTCAAGCTTTGCGATAGATTTGTCAGTTGGCAGATTGCAACACAAGGGTTGTCCAATCCCGAAATATAAAAAAGCAACCCTCCTACATTTTTACCATATACTATTTACACTTATAGATTAATTAAAGTAGTTATAACAATTTGAAAATATTTGCTCCAAATTTGATACGTATTTGGTTATAACCCATCTGATTTTATCTTGAAATTATCTCCGCTACAGTGAGATATGAGAAATAACTCGCTGCACACTAAGTCATATGAAAGCGTCTCGCTGTCAATTTCAAAAGATAAACTGGTCACACGAATAGCTGTTGTGTCTGTTGCATATAAAACAAGTAAAAAGGCAATAAGTTCGGCCGGGCCGAACTTTGGATACCCACCTCCTCGCGTATACATATAAACCCTCTTTCGTCACAATCGGGTGAAAATTGGATAACTTATGTACCCAAATTCGGCTTTTATTTCCTTCAGACCCTTTATCGGGAGATCGGTCTGTATGGCAGTTATATCTAAATAAAGTCCGATCCAAACCATATTTCTGTCCTATGTTAGGAGGCGTAAAACTACTCGCTGTTTTCAATTTCATCCAAATCGGATGAAAACTAAAGCTTTTATGGTCATTAGATCCTTTATCGGCAGATCGGTCATTGTAGCAGCTGTTTATATCCAAATATTGTCCGATTTGGGTCGATCAAGAACTTAACTAGCGCTCATCAAAAAGACATATCTGTGCCAAATTTCAGCTCAATATATCAATTTTTGAAGGCTGTAGAGGGATTACAACAGACGGACGGACAGACACACTTTGTAAAGTCGGAAATCGATATTTCGATGTGTTGCAAATATTAAGACTAAATGAATATACCACCTATCCTACGGAGGTGGGTATAAAAACCTACGCGCGTGTGGGTGTGTATTTACCCATGCTTTTGTCAAATCAACCACGTTGCCTTCAAACGAACTTCGTACTACGAAAGCAGACGACTAGAAAAATACTTTGTATTTTTCTTGTCGTCACAAAATGTGCCCAAATACCTGCATTGACCAACGTCTACTTACTTTCATTGGAATCAATCTCTCTTTTTACATTCACTCATCTCGTTGTCTTTGTGTCTTGTTATCCGTTAAACTAAATTCTCAATTATCTCATACAGTATTGTATTTTTAAACGAATAGTTCAGTTCTTGAAATACCCTATGCTGTTAGTGTGTCTTTAAACAGAAATAAATGGTTTTAGTTTGATATAAAAGCGATATAAACAGATTTCACAATTCGAAGTCCTTTGACCATGCTCCAACAACTGTATTAAGAATGTTTCAAATCGGTCCATAACCTGAAATAGCTGCCATATAAACCGATGTGCGGTTTTGACTTCTTGAGCCTCTAGAGGGCGCAATTCTTATCCATTTGGAATGAAATTTTGCACGACGTGTTTTGCTATGACTTTCAACAACTGTGATAAGATTAGTTCAAATCGGTCCATAACCTGATATAGCTGCCATATAATCTAACATGGGATCTTGACTTCTTGAGCCGCAAGTATTATCCGTTTTGGCTGAAATTTTGTACAACGGCTTCTCTCATGACCTTTAACGAACATGTCGAAAATGGCATGAATCGGTTTATAGCCTAATACAGCTCCCTTATAAACCGATCTCCCTATTTTACTTCTTCAGCCAGTAAAGTGCGCAATTCTTAATAGATTTGGTTGAAATTTTGCACAATGACTACTATGGTCTCCAATATTCAGTTCAATTATGGTCCGAAATGAACCATAACTTGATATTGTTCCAATAACATAGCAATTCTTTTCTTTTATCCTTCGTTTGCCTAAAACGAGATGCCGTGGCAAGAGTTCGACAAATGCGATCCATGGTGGAGGGTATATAAGATCCGGCCCGGCCGAACTTAGTTCGCTTTTACTTGTTATCTTTGATTTCCAACATCAGTGGTAGGGTAGGTTAGTTAAGGTAAGAGTTAGTGTGTTTTTTAAAGACCCACTTAGACAATTTTAAGTCCATTATAGCCATAGCGGCAGATCAAGATCTTCTATGACTTTCAAGCTCTTCCAAGTTCATAGGTCGATTTCAGTGCCTCTTTAGAACCGATTAATAAGTTCAGTTGCATATATGTAATTTTCAATCAGAAAACTTTTCAAACTGTAACATATCATTAAGCTTGTTTTATTTTTGGCATTCTGAAAATAATCTTCCTTTATGAAAGAACCTTAAAAAAACAGTTACACAAAAATGAAGTAAAAATTCCATCTTGTCTATAACTAACAACGAAACTCTGTTTTTGCACCGCATTGATAAGAGCAAATGGTGAAAATATGTCAAATACACAATAAAGACTTGGCATCATGTGAATGAGATGGTCGTCGAACAGACAAATGAACATTTGGAGATGTCATAAAACTCATTCAACCATGATGGGGCAAACGAGAAGCCTTTATGTTATTGTTGTTCAGCCTTCAATTTAGCTACTTCAATTTCGTGAAGGATATCCTTCAGACAGCGTGGCTAGTGGGCCACAAATTCATGCCGACATCCTCATAAAAATGTGTATATTTGATTAATATCGTACACACGTATGTATGTGTGTGGCAGGTTTCAAGGATAGCCAGAATGTTTTGTTAGCATTCTCGGTTAACGATGGCATAACATTTCATAAGCGGGCAGCAATAGCAGCAGATTGGTTGTGGGTGCGAGTTGGTTTATGAATATAAATGTAAAGCCTAAACAAATTAAAAATCCTAGAACAGGATATAAAATAAATATTCTATACTACATCCCCGCATGGAAATGCGTATGCGTGTGTGAAAAATCATACAGTATCCACATATGCCATAAAAAAGTTAACACAAATAAAATAGGAACGGAAACCCCAAATATTCCCAGTTCACAACAACGCCAGCCCATTGTATTTGCATTTGAATGGTGGAAATTTATTATAGCCACAATTGTCCTTGAGGCGACCTCAAATGGAAAATATTTTCTTATTTCACCGAAGTATACTCAAAGATGTTTATTGTTATCAACAAAGCAAAAGATTTTAAATATATTGATGGAACTCAAACTAGGCAGTTGTGTCACATGAAAATATTGTGATATTTTTTTAGAGAAAACCCAGTAAGAAAAGGCAAGGTTGATTGAAATTTTCCTAATATTAACCATTTAGGTCTATTCCTCGCGGTGGGCCTATCTCCATAAATTTGTTTTTATACTTTCCACCAAAGGAGGAGGGTATACCAACTTTGTCGTTCTGTTTAAAATACATTTAAATATCCCATAAACATACATAAACTCTTGATCGTCATGACTTTTTATGTCGATCTAGCCATGTGTATGGGGTCTCAGACGCATATTTTGAGGTGTTACAAACACAATGACGAAATCAGTATACCCCATCCTATGGTGGAGGGTATAAAAATTTATAGTGGTGGTTATCCCCTCCAAATGCTGGCGTCATTTGTGAGGTACTGTACCATCTGGTATGGCAGCCGTGTAAAAACTCCTCCACAACGAGTTTTCTCACTGCGGCACGACTTTCGGACTTGGTTATAAAAAGTAGCCCACTTATCATTGAGCTAATGAATTCAATCGTGGCCGACGCTCACTCAAAGACGAATTTTGTAATGTCCTCACGGCCTTTTTATCAGAGAATATTGATGCCATGCGTGAACTTACAATGCTAGATCGTCATGAGGTATACCGTGAGATAGAGGCATACACCAGCATACATTCGATTTTGCATGCAAATCTGGTCGTAAAAAAGGTTTCTTCTCGTTGGATCCTGCACAATTTGACAATCGCTCAAAAAGGCTAGTGTCAATTGGTGCAAAAAAAAAAATAAAAAATTCGTTAGCGGTGCTTCGAAAGACGTTGTAAGATCTTCGGAGGCGACGAATCATGTATCTATGCGTATGAGCCAGAAACAAAACACAAATCGAGCTGTTTTGTGCTCTTTCTTTCAAGTCTTTCAAGACGAGCTAAATCCCGCGAAAGTTGTTCGTGTAAGAAGAACAAAGGAGCAATAGTTACCTGTTTCTTCGCCAAACTGGTCATGAGGCGACTGCTCCACTTGATAAACACAGGGTATTCAATTTTGAGTACTAAACCACAATTTGATTGCCTGAAATCTTGGAAGAAATTCGAAAAACGAACAAGAGAATACGAACCATAGCTCACCATGGCAATGCGAGCTCTCATACTTTGGCTCCAACCAACGGCATTTTTACCAGCCAAAACGTCGAATTTATAAGATGTCCGCAGTAATGATTTCTTTTTATTCCCGCATATAAAGAAAAAAGTAAAAGCGTGCTAAGTTTGGTCGGGCCAAATCTTATATACCCTCCACCATGGATCGCATTTGCCAAGTTCATTGAATGACTTTTTCAAATATATATGAGCTATAACCAAAATTTCACGCAAATCAAGTAATAATTGCGCCATCCAGAGGCTAAGAAAGTCAAATGGGGAATTCGGTTTATATGACAACATTATGAGGTAATGAACCGACTCAAACTCTACTTGGCAATCATACCAAACCACAATGTGCAAAATTTCAAGAGCCCAGCTTTACACCTTCGAAAGTTCGCGAGCTTTTGACAGACAGACGGACAGACAGACGGACAGACAGACGAACAGACACACGGACAGACAGAGAGACAGACGGACAGACGGACAGACGGACAGACAGACAGACAGACAGACGGACAGACGGACAGACGGACAGACGGACAGACAGACAGACAGACAGACAGACAGACAGACAGACGGACAGACAGACAGACGGTCAGACAGACGGACAGACAGACGGATAGACAGACGGACAGACAGACGGATAGACAGACGGACAGACAGATGGCCATACAGATGAACAGACAGATATATTGACAGATGGACTGATAGACGGCCGGACATGGCTAGATTGACTTAAGATTTCATGTGCACTCTAACTTTCGAAGGAATAAAGCTAGGTACTTGAAATTTTACACAAATATTTCTTTCTGTTGTAGGTCGGTTGGGATTGTAAATGAGCTATATCGGTTCATGTTTTGATATAGCTGCCATATAAACCGGTCCCGGAACTTGACTTCTTGAGCCCCTAGAGGGCGCAATTCTTATCCTATTTGAAATTTTGACTTCCGTATTTTATTTTCACTTCAGTCTGTCCGTCCGTCTGTTGTAATCACTCTAGAGCCTTAAAAAATTAAGATATTGAGCTGGAATTTGGCACAGATACTACTTTTTGATGCACGCTGGTTAAGTTATTGTACGGGCCAAATCGGACAATCGGCTGCTATATAGACCGATTTTCCGATAAAGGGTCTAATGCCCATAAAAACTTTATTTTTCATCCGATTTTGCTGAAATTTGCAATAGTGTGTTATCTTAAGCCTCGCGACATCTGGTTCAGATCGGACTATATTTAGATATACAATAGTAGTATGTAGTATGTTTCGCTGGAATTTGAAACAGTGAGTAGGTTAAGACCTCCCAACATCTGACCTAAATATGGTTCCGATCGGACTGTATTTAGATTTAGCTGCCATATAAACCGATCTGCCGATAAGGGAACTGAAGCCCATAAAAACTTTATTTATTACCCGATTTTTTTTTTGATTTCGCTGAAATTTGAAATAAAATATTGAACATGGACTTATACTTATTATACCACTCAATATCCGTGTCGAATTTGGGTGCATAAGTTATCCATATTTCACCGGATTGTGACGAAAGGGAGTTTTCATATATACCCGAGGTGGTGTGTATCCAAAGTTCGGCCCAGCCGAACTTAATGCCTTTTTACTTGTTTCCATTTAGAATAGAAGGCAATATAAAAGGCAATAATTTTCTCAAAGAAGTTTTAGGCAAAATTTGACGGTGATTATTGCATTGGACAGGTAACAGAAATCGCTTTTTCGAAGCTTACCATTGTCAGTCTGCTTTGCCCTAAAAAGATTACATGCCTCCACCACTTACTAATTAGTGAGATGTGCAATGGCAGAAGAATGCCTTCTTGAGACGAACATTGGATCATGTCAGGGCACCTTTCTTCGATCGCAGTAAGAAAGGCAAACCATCAACCGTCATTATCTCTAACTAAAAAAAAAGACAAAATTAACCCAGCTGAAACTAATATTTGGTTTGTATATTGGTTTCAGCTAGATCCTTACAATCCGATCCTTACAAAATTTAGCATAAGGTGGTTTATTTGACATCTCAATATGTGTGCAAATTTTCATAAAAATCGATTCAGTTTTAGAAACAGACATAGTACCCAACAATGGTGAGAATGTTCAATACCCTCTTGGATGGGCACCTTCAGTTTAGTTGTTAGATATTAAAATCGTTCTGTTGAGTTAGCATGGGGCCCTTGAATTGGCCCATCTTCATCTATCTTCTTGACACTCAGACTTATGGCCTAGTCGATAGCCATCTCCAAGATCCTCTCGAAATTTCTCCATAGCTGTTTTGGATTCTAACACCTAAAAAGTATTATAACAAATGAAAAGAAAAGCCTTATGTTAAAGGTCTAAAGGCCTTTGGTGCCACTTAACTCGCCTTGTCAGGCTTGGGTATAAACAACCCTTTGCGTCCTTCCAGGCAGTCGGAGTGTATGCGAGTCCTAAGCATTCTGTTCTCATGGTGGCTTAATGGGGCGCCAAGTAGTCCCTTATGCAAATATTCTATCATGTCCTGGGTTCTCAGACGGACGAAGAGAGGGACTTACAATCAGATATCACTAGATCAAGTTCCCAGCACGAGATAGCTGTGAGCACGACGCAGACTGGGACATTGAGGTTTGATCTGTGTGATGGTCATTGCTGTCACAAGAATCTTAATCCACAGGTTGCGGATAGTAGAATGCTCGATACGGAGTAGACTGCAACGGCAGTCGCAGACAATCAGCGGTATCGAGCGGAGAATCTCAGTGGGAGGCCGGACGGCACCAGCTCTTGCACAAATACTGAATGCCTATGATGCCCGATATGACAAGGCGAGTGATTGGCTCCTTTAAATATCCAATGGACACCATGTACTGCGGCGATCGGTCCTTGTACCGGAACAAGCGTGCTCACCTATAAGAGCTTGACGAGGATCGCCACCTCCACTTTCAAATGTGGCTACAACAACAACTACATCAATTTAGAATATAATGACCAAAGACATATACGAGCATACTGTATTTACTTTGAAAATTTCGATTATACCATGGCAACTATTCTACTTTGAAAATATTTGACTCCTTAAATCTCATTTTCTAAAGCTTTTTTTTTGCATGTCAAATTTTTAAAGACCATTAGCATATATATCGTAACATAAATCATATATCAACAAAAAAATGTATACGTAACGCAAACTTGTCTAACAAGAATCACCTTTCAGTGGCAACATGTATTTGCATTACATGTCGATACTTGAGAAGACACTTTTCGCCTAATGAGACAAGTCTGCTCAACATGATATCAACCTACCTGACATTTACACAGTACTTGGTGGGTAATAAATGTACCATGCATACATAAATAAACAACAAGCATTTACATTGTATACTTACATATACTACCCACTGATATGTTTAAAGATATGAGAGGCAAACTGAGAAACATGAAATATGTGAATTAAAATGCAATATATGCTGTGTTATTATATAGGATGTTAAATGAGGTTCGGGATGTTAAATCATGTCCCTAAGAAATATAATGTGTAACAATTTACCATTTTTACCTAAAAATAAGTTTGCCTCCTACATTAATAACAAATATCGTCATCCAAAAGATTTATTCGAAACAAATCTTCTGATAAGGCGTTTAAAGTGGCATGCAAGCGTTTATTTTCAGATATTGATGAAATTGATAACATTTGTCTATATTGGAAATGTAAATTTGCTCATGAACAATTCATTACGGAACACCGAGTATGGTTTCTTCTTTTTTATTGTTAAGCCCAAACCCAGGTGTATGCGCCATAGGCGGACATTCTAACCTCTGCATCTGGGCCGCGAAATCGAGCAATTTCGACTCGACTCCGACTTCAAGAAGATAGATCAACTACGACTACGGAGTTGACTCCGAGTTAAAATAAAAAAAAAAAAAACAAGTAAAAGCGTGCTAAGTTCGGCCGGGCCGAATCTTATATACCCTCCACCATGGATCGCATTTGTCGAGTTCTTTTCCCGGCATCTCTTCTTAGGCAAAAAAGGATATAAGAAAAGAGTTGCTCTGCTATTAAAACGATATCAAGATATAGTCCGGTTTGGACCACAATTAAATTATATGTTGGAGACCTGTGTAAAATCTCAGCCAATTCGAATAAGAATAGCACCCTTTGGGGGCTCAAGAAGTAAAATAGAGAGATCGATTTATATGGGAGCTGTATCGGGCTACAGACCGATTCAGACCATAATAAACACGTATGTTGATGGTCATGAGAGAATCCTTCGTACAAAATTTCATTCAAATCGGATAAGAATTGCGCACTCTAGAGGCTCAAGAAGTCAAGACCCAAGATCGGTTTATATGGCAACTATATCAAAACATTGACAGATATGGCCCATTTACAATACCAACCGACTTACACTAATAAGAAGTATTTGTGCAAAATTTCAAGCGGCTAGCTTTACTCCTTCGGAAGTTAGCGTGCTTTCGACAGACAGACGGACGGACAGACGGACGGACGGACGGACGGACGGACAGACGGACGGACATGGCTAGATCGACATAAAATGTCGCGACGATCAAGAATATATATATTTTATGGGGTCTCAGATGAATATTTCGAGTAGTTAAAAACAGAATGACGAAATTAGTATACCCCCCATACTATGGTGGAGGGTATAATAAACAAGTAAAAGCGTGCTAAGTTCGGCCGGGCCGAATCTTATATACCCTCCACCATGGATCGCATTTGTCGAGTTCTTTTCCCGGCATCTCTTCTTATGCAAAAAAAAAGGATATAAGAAAAGATTTGCTCTGCTATTAGAACGAGACCTGGAGACCTGTGTAAAATGTCAGCCAATTCGAATAAGAATTGCGCTCTTTGTGAGCTCAAAAAGTAAAATATGGAGATCGATTTATATGGGAGCTGTATCGGGCTATGGACCGATTCAGACCATAATAAACACGTATGTTGATGGTCATGAAAGAATCCGTCGTACAAAATTTCAGGCAAATCTGATAATAATTGCGACCTCTAGAAGCTCAAGAAGTCAAGATCCCAGATCAGTTTATATGGCAGCTATATCAGGTTATGAACCGACTTGTACTTTATTTGACACATTTGTTGAAAGTAACAATAAAAAAACGTCTTGCGAAATTTCAGCCAAATCGGATAGGAATTGCGCCCTCTGGAGGCTCAAGAATTCAAGACCCAAGATCGGTTTATATGACAGCTATATAAGGTTATGGACCGATTTGAACCATACTTGGCACAGTTGTTGGAGGCTCAAGAAGTCAAGACCCAAGATCGGTTTATATGGCAGCTATATCAGGTTATGGACCGATTTGAACCATACTTGGCACAGTTGTTGGAAGGCGAAACACGTCGTGCAAAATTTTATTCCAATCGGATAAGAATTGCGCCCTGTAGAGGCTCAAGAAGTCAAGATCCAAGATCGGTTTATATGGCAGCTATATCAAGTTATGTACCGATTTTAACCATACTTGGCACAGTTGTTAGATATCATAACAAAACACGTCGCGCAAAATTTCATTCCAATCGCATAAGAATTGCGCACTCTAGAGGCTCAAGAAATCAAGACCCAAGATCGGTTTATATGGCAGCTATATATTCTGTTATAGACCGATTTGAACCTTATTTGGCAGAGTTGTTGAAAGTCATAATAAAATACGTCATGCAAAATTTCAGTCAAATCGGATAGGAATTGCGCCCTCTAGAGGTTCAAGAAGTCAAGTATCCAGATCGGTTTATATGGCAGCTATATCAAAACATTGACCGATTTGAACCATACTTGGCACAGTTGTTAGATGTCATAACAAAACACGTCGCGCAAAATTTCATTCCAATCGGATACGAATACGCACTCCATGGGCTCATAGGCTCTTTAGGCTCATATGGCTTTATATGGCAGCTATATCAAAACATGGACCGATACATGGCCCTTTTAATCCCAACCGACCTATACTAATAAGAAGTATATGTGCAAAATTTCAAGCGGCTTGCTTTACTCCTTCGAAAGTTAGCGTACTTTCGACAGACAGACGGACGGACGGGCGGACTGATAGACGGACGGACAGACGGACGGACAGGAGGACGTACATGGCTAGATCGACTTAAAATGTCATGACGATCAAGAGTATATATACTTTATAGGGTCTTAGACGAATATTGCGAGGAGTTACAAACAGACTGACGAAATTTACTAATTTCGTCAGTCTGTTTGTAACCACCCCCATCCTATAGTGAAGGGTGTAAAAAGTATTTGTGCCAAATTTCAAGCGCCTAACTTTACTCCTTTGAAAGTTAGACAGACAGACGGACGGACATGGCTAGATCTACTTGCAGCGTCATGACGATCAAGTATATATACACTTTATGGGGTCTTAGACGCATATTTCCAGACGTTACAAACAGAATGACGAAATTAGTATACCCCCAGCCTATGGTGGAAGGTATAAAAATTGCCTAATGTGACCTGAGTCTTAAGAATGTTCCATGTCCTTTAGAATATGCATATTATCACGAGAAACCAAAAATGCTCCCATTGCCTTTTGCTACTTCACCCAGTCTGTTACAATTTCCAGATGTTTATTACTTTCTATGGTTGTTTGTTTTTTTTTTTCTTTCCTTTGCTTTTGTTTGTTATCTTGTTAATTTTATACACATGCATACATTAAGATACATGCATGCTCACAAGCACACGCACACACCCACAAACTTCCATACATTTTCATATGTCTAATCAAAGTTAACTTTAACATGAAATTAGATACAGCTAGACCGAGAGTTTTTGTAGCCAAGCATCTTTAGGGCAATACTCGTGCGTTTTTACCGGAACCAATCGTCAGTATGTCGCAGTGCAAAACAAGGGGGAGGCTACAATGCGCTCTACTTGATGTTGGCTGAGCATCTACAATATTAAGCGGATGAGGCGAATAATAAGGATGTAATATAAGTACATATATAAAAGTCAATAGACTTTAAATTAGGATTTTTCTTTCTTTGTTTCTTGATTTTGCTTAATTTAGTTTGTTGTAGCTATTGAAATGAATTCAATTTTATTCGTTTTTAATTTTATTACTCATCCGTATTTGGTCTCGTCCGGAAAATTCTTATCAAACGTTTTGCTCTACAACCATCACACGTGCTTGAACTCTTAAAAAAGAAATTCTGTACAACGACAGAGGCCAGACTTGGAGGGTGTTTCTGTGTGTTGAAAAGGTTCAGAGTCTGTCTGTGGTGCAAAAGTTTCGAACTAATGTACAGTGGCATGTATACAATGATGTCTGATATTTTCAGCAAACAAGTTGATAACGACAACGATTTAGCCAAAATGAAAATTATGTACACTCCAAAGTCCTATGTTAAATCTTTACTAAGAAATACCATGAACCAGCCGATACGGTGTAGTTGTAAGCAAAATAAGGGCTGGAACTTTAAGCTCCGACTTGTGAGATGTTCATCGATATCACTGGAACCTTAGCCGAGAGGTACCAGGAGCGTCCACAGGTAGCGGATGGCGGACTGCGGATGGTGGACTGCGGATGGTGGACTGCGGATGGTGGACTGCGGATGGTGGACTGCGGATGGTGGACTGCGGATGGTGGACTGCGGATGGTGGACTGCGGATGGTGGACTGCGGATGGTGGACTGCTTATGCGGAGTAGTTGGCACAGGCTGGAAGCCACCTTAGCAGAGAGGTTAGCATATCCGCCTATGACAATGAACGCTTGGGAACGCGAGAATATCAGAAAAATGTCGATCGGTGGTTATCCGCTCCTAATGCTGGCGACATTTATGGGGTACTATGCCATGTTAAAACTTCTTCCCATTGATAATAGACTTGAACTAAGTAAGGTATAGAGAATGGTAAATGATGAAATATTTATAAGGAGCTTTAGAGCTCACAACACGGCAGAACATAGATGTATAACAAGACAGTGTAGATTTGAGAAACCCCATGCTGCTGTCTTATCAAGCTAACTGTGACCCAAAAATTAAAGACAACAAGTAATCAATGGTCAAGTTAGGTTGCTCGAACTTTGTATATCCACCAACAAGGATTGAGTCCGATTTTAATATTTAAGCCTCTGGAAGCCGCAATTGTTATCCGATTGTGCTGAAGTTTTGTACGTAGCGACATTCCAACATCCAAGCTTGGTATGGTTCACAGCCTGACAAAGCTGCCATATAAACTTATCTCTTGATTTGACTTATTAAAATCCTACAGGAAGCCATTCTTATCCATTTTAAGTCAATCAAGACGCCGCCAAGATGAAAAAGTTTGCCTCAAAAACCCATGTCCAAACTGAAACGTTAGTAGACGACATTGGAGTGAGAGCATACACAACGGAGGACATGTTAAGGCTTTTGATGAAAACCCACAGGATACGACGGGACTCACGGAGACATCGGAATCTTGGAATGATTAGGTTGATCGAAGGCTTATCAGGAGCCTCAAACTATTTAAGTCATCCGGCGTTACTGCAGAAAGAGGACGACAATCTGGCGCCCCACCTGGCCACTATTTTCACATCGTTCCTAGGACTTGCATATACTCCGAAAGCCTGGCAGTAGACAAGGTTGGTATTTTTAGCCAAGCCCGTCAAGGCAATTTATGCAACACCATAGGCCTACAGGCCTATAAGCCTTACGTCCTTTCTACTAAAAACCATGGAACGTATTGTGGACACCATGATAAAGAGTAGGACATCCAGAGAACTGCTCAAATACAAACAGCATGTCTATGTCAAGGGAACGTTGATGCCTTTGATGCCAAGACATACACATGGGCGGTATGCGTTGACATCGAGGGGGCTTTTAATAATATGCGGACCGACACACTGATCCAATCCTTGGACCAGTGTCGGGGGGACCCAGTCCTTAGAGACAGTATAAATCATATGCTAAGGAGCAGGTAGATAAATTGTGGGTCCCTTGGCATAACTATAAAGAAGAAATTGGCACAAGGCACTCCACAAGGGGACATTTTATCGCCACTCCTTTGAGTGACCACCATAAATGACCTATTACGGATGCTGAATGAGGAGGGATTTGAACCCGTTTGCTATGCATTCAATGTAATAATACCTTTTAGGGGTAGGTATCCGAACCAGCTATGCAGAAGGGCCGAAAGGGTTTTGAATATGGCATATGACTGGGCTAGACGCAGGTTCACGAGGAAGACGAAGGTGGGAGAAATTGACGGACCACGTTTCCTCCATAGAACGATTTCGATATCTAACAAGGTCAAATATAATTAGGTGTGATCTTGGAGAGCAAGCTAAATTGGAAGTGTCACATTCAGGAGCGTACCGAGAAGGTTCACAGATGTTGGACACTATGTAGACGGGCCGTAGGCTCGAAATGGGACCTGAATCCCAGATAGTACACTGGCTTTACAGGAAAGTGATTACGTTGATAGTCCACTGACTCTGCAGGAGTTTGATTAGGCCGATACTTACCTACGCCTCAGTAGCTTTGTGGTTCAGAGAACACGTTATCTTGGCACAGGCGAAGCGATAAGGACCACTCCAATTAGGGTACTGGAGACTATTCTTGATATCCGACCCATAGACATACAGATTAAGTGCAAGGCAGTCACAGCGGCTATGAGACTTAAGGCGAGAGGAGAATGAATTGAGGATGGGAGCAGCTCATACCATTACGGTATAATCGAGGCGACGATATGAAACCTAGAAGGAATGGAAGAGATTTCCCATAGGATAACTGAGACGATACATGAGGTCGATTGCGAAGCACTGCTGCCAGCGGCACTGTCTTGAATTAACGGAACCCCAGAATTGTCATATGGATGATCATGCTAAGGCCTGGTGGTCTACTGCCTGACTGCCTGACCATATTACGGCCCTGCAGGCCGAGATTCGGGCGATCACGTTATGCGTGAGCTTGTGTTGTGTTAACGTGAGTACATCGGGTATGAACATCTTTGCGGACAGTAAACAGGCCAAAAGGGCAATAGCAACCAAGACGGTAAGTTCACAAACAGTCTTGGTGTGTAAGAAACAGATCAACGCCTTCTCTGGGGATGGCACGATCCACATCTTTTGGGTGCCGGGCCATAGCGAAGTAACTGGGAATGAGAAAGCAGACAATTTGGCAGTGAAGGCCAGAGAACTGCCGTCAATAAACTTGGTTAACCCGAGGCCATTCGTGTCGACGCCGTTCGAGTTAAGGGCATGGGTGAAGAATACGCATGCATGCAACCCTGTGGAACAGCGAAACTGTCGTTAGAACGGCGAAAATCCTATGATGAGATCCAGATTGTGAGAATCAAGGCTATTACTGAGAGGAAGTAAGAAGGAAATCAGTATAGCTTTCGGTATCATAACGGGACACATAGGACTACGAGCTCATTTATGCAAAATCGGTGGGGCAAGTGATAGAATGCGGGGAAGATAATGTCACTTAGGAGCATTTCCTATGTCATTACCTGGCAGATGCCAGCATTTAGGTGGGGACACAATACCAGACATGAACTAACATAGGGGCGCGGCATGGACAGCAATTTAAGATTTTGTCAGTAGCATGGAATTTCTAAGTTGAATTTTCTTTTTCGAGCTGAATTTGTTAGCATTTAGAACGCACAACAAGCCGATTACTGGCTTAGGTGTGTGTCCATTGTGCCATGGGGCGGATTAATATCCACCCCTTTTTTCAACCTAACCTAACGTAACTCCTACTACGACTTCCAATAACCGTGATAAGAATGATCTAAATCGGTATATAACCTAATATGGCACCGTCATAAACCAATCTTGCAATTTGACTTCTTGAGCCTCTCGAAGGCGCAATTATTAACCGATTTGCCTACAATTTTCAAAGTAGTAGTGGAATTTTTCATGGCTTGTAACACCTAAGGCACGGATTGTCCATATTGGCCGATAACTTAAAAATGTCATTCGTAAAACTTGGCACATTCGTTCCATGGTGGAGGGCATATAAGATTCGGACCGGCCGAACTTAACACGCTTTTACTGTTTAATTTCTGTCTATAATCATAAACCATGCTAAGGACTTGGCAATTGTGATACACTTCGCCACGGATCGCATTTGTTAGGAGATTTTGTATTCCCTATGGTAAAAGGTATTAAAGCTAAGTGAGTTTGTTGCTAACAATCAGAAGGAAGAAAGATAGTCTCATTGATTGGTATACCGATCGTCTCCGGATCAATTTCAGATTCGATTTAGCTATGTCCGTCTGTCTGTCCTTCTTCATGTTCATCCATTGGTCTATCAGTCCGTCTGTTCTTCTGTGTTTCCGCCTGTCTGTTCATCTGTCCATATTAATTTGTGCACAAAGTGCAGCTCACAATTTTCATCCGACTATCTTCAAATTTGGCGCTGACATCTTTTTTGGCCTACAGCCGAATCGTATTGAAATTAGAAAATAACGGTTCAGATTGGGATATGGGTGTCATCTACATATTTGACAAATATCGCAATAATGTGATCAATTGCTAACCGATTTTCATTATTTGGACATTTGTTAACCGATCCACACAAAATATGCCATGAAAGTTTTTATACCCACCACCGAAGGATGGGGGTATATTCATTTTGTCATTCCGTTTGCAACACATCGAAATATCCATTTCCGACCCTATAAAGTATATATATTCTTGATCAGCGTAAAAATCTAAGACGATCTAGGCATGTCCGTCCGTCTGTCCGTCTGTCCGTCTGTCTGTTGAAATCACGCTACAGTCTTTAAAAATTGAGATATTGAGCTGAAATTTTGCACAGATTCTTTTTTTGTCCATAAGCAGGTTAAGTTCGAAGATGGGCTATATCGGACTATATCTTCATATAGCCCCCATATAGACCGATCCGCCGATTTAGGGTCTTAGGCCCATAAAAGCCACATTTATTATCCGATTTTGCAGAAATTTGGGACAGTGAGTTTTGTTAGGCCCTTCGACATCCTTCGTCAATTTGGCTCAGATCGGTCCAGATTTGAATATAGCTGCCATATAGACCGACCCTCCGATTTAGGGTCTAAGGGCCATAAAAGCCACATCTTTTATCCGATTCCACTGAAATTCGGGACAGTATGTTGTGTTAGGCCCTTCAACATCCTTTGTCAATTTGGCCCAGATCGGTTCAGATTTGGATATAGCTGCCATATAGACCGATCCTCCGATTTATGGTGTTAGGCCCATAAAAGCCACATTTATTACCCGATTTTGCTGAAATTTGGGACAGTGAGTTTTGTTAGGCCCTTCGACATCCTTCGTCAATTTGGCTCAGATCGGTTCAGATTTGGATATAGCTGCCATATAGACCGATCCTCCGATTTAGGGTCTAAGGGCCATAAAAGCCACATCTTTTATCCGATTCCAATGAAATTCGGGACAGTGAGTTGTGTTAGGCCCTTCGACATCCTTTGTCAATTTGGCCCAGATCGGTTCAGATTTGGATATAGCTGCCATATAGACCGATCCTCCGATTTATGGTGTTAGGCCCATAAAAGCCACATTTATTACCCGATTTTGCTGAAATTTGGGACAGTGAGTTGCGTTAGGCCCCTCGACATCTTTCTTCAATTTGGCCCAGATCGGTTCAGATTTCGATATAGCTGCTATATAGACCGATTTCTTGATTTAAGGTTTTGGGCCCATAAAATGCTCATTTATTGTCCATGTCGCCGAAATTTGGGACAGTGAGTTAAGTTAAGCTCCTTGACATACATCTGCAATATCGCACAGATCGGTCCAAATTTAGATATAGCTGCCATATAGACCGATATCTAGGTTTTAGGTTTTGGGGCCATAAAGACGCATTTATTGTCCGATGTCGCTGAAATTTGAGACAGTGAGTTTAGTTAGGCTCGTCGACGTCCTTCTTCAATTTTGCCCAGATCGATCCAGATTTGAATATAGCTGCCATGTAGACCGATCTCTCGATTTAAAGTCTTTGCCCCATAAAAAGCGCATTTATAATCCAATTTCACTGAAATTTTACATAGTAACTTATGTTAGGCTTTTCAACATCCGTGTCGTATATGGTTCAGATCGGTTAATTTTTAGATATAGCTACTGTACTTATTAGTATTTGGTCCAAATCGGAACATGTTTTGATATAACTGATATGGGTCATAAGGTATGAAATTTTCACCGAATTTTGATGAAAGGTGGTTTACATATATACCCGAGGTGGTGGGTATCTAAAGTTCGGCCCGGCCGAACTTAACGCCTTTTTACTTGTTCTTATTCCTTTTAACATCAATGTTGAATAACATAGAAAACGGTTTCTGGAAGGGGATGACTATGACAAGCACACGGGCTGGAACTCTCAGTTCCGATTTGTGTGGTGTTCATTGCCATTACGAGAAGCTCAGCTGAGAGATCTGGGCGCGTCAACAGACTTCGGATTGTAGTATGCTCCATATACGGAGTAGTTTTAACTGCAGTCACGGACAACCAGCGGTATCGACTGGAGAGTCTTAGTGAGAGGCCGGCCCGCACCGGTTCTTGCTTAAATATTGAGTGCCTATGATACTCGATATGATAAGGCGGGTTATTGGCGCCTTTAAATTACCAATGGCCATAACGTTCCCGCAGCGTTAGGTTATATGGACCGGAACGAACTTGTTGAAATAGGAGCTTGAGGATCGCCACCGAAGAAATCGTTTCAAATTTAGATATAGCTCTCATTTTCACTTGTAGAGCCTTTACAAGTGCATTTATCGACCGATCTTCTCAACATTTTGCGCAGTGCTTTCTTCTACGAAATCTCCCAATTTTCACTTTAAGGGCCTTTGCAAGCGCATTGGTCTACCGATTTTCTCCTAAATCTGCACATCAATTTCCTCTATAACTCGCACAAATTTGGTCCCAAATTTTCACTTAAAATTTGAGCAAATTTTAATTTCAACGACTTAGCGACAATGTGTTGTAGGGTATCAAAAAGTCGACTTTGCCCGACTTTAACCGTTCCTTACTTGTTCATTATTATTTTTTAGCATTTTCTCCTTTTGCGTCCACTGTGTGCTAGCTATTTTAAACTTTTACCCAAGCTCTCATTTAATGGCTTCCGTTTGCCTCGTCATTTGTGCTTGCTGCTATTGCTGAAAATTTCTATTCTGTATTTGGATGGTATTTTGCTATTTGAGTTTTCTACCATTTAATTAACCATACGAGTTTATGCGAGCAATTGATATCGTCCTTTAAGCTTTTACCATGTTTTGTTTGTGCGAGGGTTTATATATGGAACTAGACTCGTTGTTTTGATAAAACCCAAATAAATTGTTGTAATACACATTCTTAGTTAAGTTTAATGAATTTGTTGGGGTTAATGCTTTTGATGGCTGTGTGCTTGAATAGGACATTAGGCACTCAACTTGATATGAATAGCAGTGTTGGTTATTTAGCCCACATGTGCATTTGTTTGGCAATTTATGTGAAAAATATTTACATAGATGGAAGGATTAATCCCAATTATATTTATATGCTAAAAGCAAATAAATTGCAGGCTAACCATACATACGCTGCTGAAAAGAGTATCTAAATTTACATTTAGCTTAGAATGTTAGTTGAGTAAAATAAATAAAACTGATTTGCTTGCGTTTGTATTGTCATGGGCGAAGCATTTGAAAGCAAAGAATTGAAAACAGACTTAAATGGAACTCCAACTTGGTGTTAAAATTTGGTCGGGTAAAATCGTTTGTATTCTAAACCAGTAAGGAAGGGCAAAAGTCGGGCGGTGTATAATACCCTACACCTACCCTTTAAGTACAATGTGGGACCTATATCCAATTCTGAACCAATTTTGATGGACTTCAGCGAGCAAATATGTTCAAACTGTAAAAACTACGGTTGACAAATGACAACATTATGGCAAATAACCCAAAATCTGACGAACGTATATATTGGAGCTATATCTAATTCTGAACCGATACCGAGCAAACTTCTCAGATAATGAGGTAGTCGTCGAGGAAAGCATTGTGCAAAATTTGGGCAAGATTTGTCAATAAATGCGCTTGCAGTGGCTTTTAAAGTGAAAATCGGGCAATATACATATATGACAGCTATATCTAAATCTGCGCCGATTTCTATGAAATTCACCTGTAATATTGAGAGTCATAAGAAAATCCTTCCTGCAAAGTTTCGACAGAATCGGATAACAAATGATCACTTTCTTGCAATATTTCTCAAAATCAGACGAACATATATATGAGAGCTATATCTAAATCTGAACCGATTTCGAGGAAACTCCTCAGATACTGTGACAGTCGTCGAGGAAAGTGTTTTGCAAAATTTTCTGCAAGATGGATCAATAAATGCTCTTGCTGTGACTCTAGAAGTTAAAATCGGCGATATATATATATATGAGAGCTACATCTAAATCTAAACTGATTTCCATAAAATTCACCAGTAATATTAAGAGTCAAAAGACAATCCCTCCAGCCGAGCTTCGAGAGAATCGGTTAACAAATGACCATTTTATTGCAATATTACTGGAAATCGGACGAATATATATATGGGAGCTATATCCAAATCTGAACCGATTTTGACCAAACTCTACATATATTGTGGTAGTCATCATGGAAAGCGTTGTGCAATATTTTGGCATGATTGGTCAATAAATGTGCTTGCAGCGACTCTAGGAGTGAAAATCGGGCGATATATACATAAGAGAGCTATATCGAAATCTAAACCGATTTCCATGAAATTCATCAGTAATGTCGAGAGTCATAAAAGAATCCTTCCTGCCAAATTTCGAGAGAATCGGTTAACAAATGACCATTTTATGGTATTATTACTGAAAATCGGACGAACATATATATGGGAGCTATATCCAGATCTGAACCGATTTTTTCCAATTTCAGTAGGCTTCGTCTCTAAGCCGAAAACATGCCTGTACCAAATTTGAAGACGATCGGATGAAAATTGCGACCTGTACTTTGTACACAAATTAACATGGACAGACGGACAGACAGAAGGACATAGCTAAATCGAATCAGAAAATGATTCTGAGTCGATCGGTATACTTATCTCTCTTCCCTTTGGGTCTATCTCTTTTCCTTTTGGTGTAGGGTATAAACATGCAGTATTTTCTCCATGGCTGAAACTAATACATATTTCCATGATCCAAGAAGCTGAGGACATCCAATACATCCCAGTAACATACACTTTTGCCGATTTTCTCCTCCTGCTATTAATGATAATAAAGTTTGTTCAATTTCCGTCATTGCAAATGGCCAGCCTATAGTATATTCGATAAGCAGCTCACCCCTTGCAAAATTGCAAATTTTGCCCATGAACATTCCACTAAGGAACAGGGGCAAACTTCTCACATATCAATGAGTGTAGTCCGATTCAATTTTAAGTTCAATGATAAGGGGCCTCCTTTCTATAGCCGAGTCCGAACGTCGTGCCGCAGTGCGACACCTCTTTGGAGAAATGTTTTATATGGCATATTACCTCACAAATGTTGCCAGCATTATGAGGGGAAAGCCACCGCTGAAAATTTTTTCTGATAGTCTCGCCAGGATTCGAACCCAACCGTTCAGCGTCATAGGCGGACATGCTAACCTCTGCGCTACGGTGGCATCACATATCTGGTGATGTGCATTAGCATAACTTCCCACAATAAGGCTCTTTTTCCAGCAATGACTATTTGTGGAAAGTATTCCAGCTATTCATTAATGGCCCATAAACCAATCTCCAGATTTGACTTCTTGAGCCCTTACAAGCCGCAATTTTTTTCAGATTTGGCGGAAATTTTCCATGTAGTATTCTGTTATGACTTCCAACAACTAAGCCAAGTACGGTTCAAATCGGTCTATAACCTAATATAGCTCCCATATGAACCGATCTCCCGATTTGAATTCTGGAGTCCTTACACACTGCAACTTTTGTACGATTTGGCTGAATTTTTATATGCAGTGTTTTGTTACGATGTCCAGCTACTGTGCCAAATAAGGTCGAAATCAGTCTATAACCTGATATAGCGCCTATGTAAATCGGCCCCTCGATCATACTTGCACGGTTCCTCAAATTAGCCCATGAACATTCCACTAATGAACTGGGGGATACTTCTCACATATTACTGATTGCTGTCCGATTCTAATGGTAAGCTCAATGATGAGGGGCCTACTTTTTATTGCAGAGTCTGAACGGCGTGCCGCAGTTCTACAACTCTTTGGGAAAAAGTTTTTAACATGGCATTGTACCTCACAAATGTCGACAGCATTAGGAGGAGGCAGGTTAGGTTAGGTAAGAGTGGCAGACCTTTTCAGACTCACTGAGACAATTTTAAGTCCATTGTGATACCACAGTAGTGACGGACCAAGACTTCTGGCAGGAATCGAACCCACGACCCCTGGTAATCCCAGCACGCTACCTACTCGGCTAGCGGGTCTAACCACCGCAGAAATTTTTTTTCTGATGTTCTCGCCAAGATTCAAATCCGTCATAGGCGGACATTTTAACCTCTGCGCTCCAAGAAGCTTTAATTTTTGCAGGTTTAACAGAAGTTTGGTATGTAGAATAAAATTTTGCTCCTCATCTAAATTTATTTTGAATCAATTTTAAGCAGAATCCATGGTGGTGGATTCCCAAGATTCGGCCCGGCCGAACTTAGCACGATTTTACTTGTTTTAATTTGTCAATGCCTGTTGATTTCATAATTGAATAAGAGTGAATTTGCGTAGCACACCGAGTAATATACCAAATTCATCGGATAATATATAAAAATTTTGTTTTATAATTACTCTCACATAATTCATACGTGAAACTGCGGTTTAAAGGCGAAATTTCATTAATTATAAAATGTTTGCAATTAAAATTCCAATCAACATTGCTGTTAAGCAATGTTTGTATGCATTCTCTGTTAGTTTGCATTCCTCTTAAAAAGGCTTGACATTAAAACATTTCAATGTGGTAGCTCTTTTGGCACCATGATAATAAATGAATGGCGTAAATTATTTGTGTTTATGTTGGGCAAAAATAAACTCGATTTCAAACGCATCCATTGATGCACAGACCTTTTCCATAATTTGTGCAGACATTAAACTATTAAAGAATGAATTAAAGAGCGACAAAAAGTTAACAAGTAAACGCGCGTTTAGTTGCTCGAGGCAAGCCTCATTTACCCTCCGCCATGGATCACATTGGACAGGCTCTTAAAATGGTATTTTCAGGACATAGAGATCGAACTTTTCGCGGCTGTAGAAGTCATAAAAAGCACCATGTGTAAAATTTCATCAAAATTGTTTTTTATGTTCGCCCTGTGGAATCTCGCCCTGTGGTTACCGTTGGGACCTTTAAATTGATAGGTAATTTTCTTAAAACATAGACCCAAAATAGTCGTTTTCTCAAAAATAGCTGCAAAAGGTTTATGTGTAAATCACCTTTCGGCATAATTCGCTCAAAAATGCATACCTTATGCCCCATAGCAGCTACATCAAAACATGTTCCGATTTGGACCAAATACTAATAAGTACAAGTCATTATTCAATTGTGTATAACAAAATATTGTTCTTTTTAGTAGCTATATCTAAAAATAAACCGATCTGAACCATATACGACCCGAATGTCGAAAAGCTTAACATACGTCACTGTGTCAAATTTCAGTGAAACCGGATTATAAATGCGCCTTTTATGGGGCCAAGACCTAAAATCGAGATATAGCTTTATATAGCAGCTATATCCAAATCTGAACCGATTTGGGCCAAATTGACGAAGAATATCGAAAGTCTTAACACAACTCACTGCTCCAAATTTCGAAGAAATCGGACAATAATTGTGCCTTTTATGGGCCCAAAACCTTAAATCGAGAGATCGGTCTATATGGCAGCTATATTCAAACATGAGTCGATCTGAGCCAAATTGAAGAAAGATGTGGAAGGGCATAACACCACACACTGTGTCAAATTTCAGCAAAATCGGTTGATAAATGTGGCTTTTATGGGCCTAAGTGTCTATATCTAGAGATCGGTCTATATGGCAGCTATATCCAAATCTGGACCGATCGGAGCCAAATTGAATAAGGATGTCTAAAAGCCTAATACAACTCACTGTCTCAAATTTCAGCAAAATCGGAGAATAAATGTGGCTTTTATGGGGAATATATCACGATATAGTCCGATATAGCCCATCTTCGAACTTAACCTGCTTATGGAAAAACAAGTAAAAGCGTGCTAAGTTCAGCCGGGCCGAATCTTATATACCCTCCACCATGGATCGAATTTGTTGAGTTCTTTTCCCGGCATCTCTTCTTAGGCAAAAAAAAAGGATATGAGCAAAGATTTGCTCTGCTATTAGAGCGATATCAAGATATGGTCCGGTTTGGACCACAATTAAATTATATGTTGAAGACCTGTGTAAAATGTCAGCCAATTCGAATAAGAATTGCGCCCTTTGGGGGCTCAAGAAGTAAAAGAGAGAGATCGATTTATATGGGAGCTGTATCGGGCTATAGACCGATTCAGACCATAATAAACAGGTATGTTAATGGTCATAAGAGAATCCGTCGTACAAAATTTCAGGCAAATCGGATAATAATTGCGACCTCTAGAGGTTCAAGAAGTCAAAATACCAGATAGGTTTATATGGCAGCTGTATCAGGTTATGAACCGACTTGTACTTTTTTGGACATAGTTGTATAAAGAAACAGTAAAAAACGTCTTGCGAAATTTCAGCCAAATCGGATAGAAATTGCGCCCTCTAGAAGCTCAAGTAGTCAAGTCCCCAGATCTGTTTATATGACAGCTATATCAGGTTATGAACCGATTTTAACCATATTTGGCACAGTTGTTGGATATCATAACCAAATCATCATGCCAAAATTCATTCAAATTGGATAAGAATTGTGCCCTCTAGAGGCTCAAGAAGTCAAAACCCAAGATCGGTTTATATGACAGCTATATAAGGTTATGGACCGATTTGAACCAAACTTGGCACAGTTGTTAGTTATCGTAACAAAACACGTCGTGCAAAATTTCATTCCAATCGGATAAGAATTGCGCACTCTAGAGGCTCAAGAAGTCAAGACCCCAAATCGGTTTATATGGCAGCTATATCAGATTATGGACCGATTTGAACCATACTTAACAAAGTTGTTGGATATAGTAACAAAACACGTCGTGCAAAATTTCATTCCAATCGGATAAGAATTGCGCACTGTAGAGGCTCAAGAAGTCAAGACCCAATATCGGTTTATATGGCAGCTATATCAGGTTATAGACCGATTTGATCCATACTTGGCACACTTGTTGGATATCATAACAAAACACGTCGTGCAAAATTTCATCCCGATCGGTTAAGAATTGCGCACTCTAGAAGCTCAAGAAGCCAAGATCGGTTTATATGGCAGCTATATCAAAACATGGACCGATATGGCCCATTTACAATACCAACTGACCTACACTAATAGGAAGTATTTGTGCAAAATTTCAAGCGGCTAGCTTTACTCCTTCGGAAGTTAGCGTGCTTTCGACAGACAGACGGTCGGACATGGCTAGGATATAAAATTTCACGACGATCAAGAATACTTTATGGGGTCTCAGACAAATATTTCCAGTAGTTACAATCAGAATGACGAAATTAGTATACCCCCATCTTATGGTGGAGGGTATAAAATGAATCTGTGCAAAGTTTCGGCTCAATATCTCTATAATTAAAGACTATAGCTTGATTTCAACTGACAGACGGACGGACATGGCTAGATTATCTTAGAGTTTTACGCTGATCAAGAATATATATACCTTATAGGATCGGAAGTGGATATTTCGATGTTTTGCAAACGAAATGACAAAATGAATATACTTCCATTCTTCGATGGTGGGTATAACAAAATAACAACTAAGATT
>NC_081554.1:82540757-82632205 GCF_963082655.1 Stomoxys calcitrans
AAATAATAACTAAGATTCGGCACGGACGAACTTAGCATGTTTTTAAAGCCTCCACCATAGGATGGAGGTATACTAATTTCGTTATTCTGTTTATTACACCTTGAAATATGCGTCTAAGACCCCATATAATATATAAATATATAAATATATATATATATATATATATATATTCTTACTGATCGTCTTGACATTCTAAGTCGGTTTAGCCCTGTCCGTTCGCCTGTCAGTCGGTCTGTCGAAAGCAAGCTAATTTTAGTAGGACTAAAGCTATGCGCTTGAAATTTTGAATGAATACTTCCTATTAGTGTATGTCGGATGGGATTGTAAGTAGGCCATATCGGTTCATGTTTTGATATCGCTGCCATATAAACCGATGTGGGTCTTAACTTCTTGAGCCACTAGAGGGCGCAATTCCTATCCGATTTGCCTGAAATTCGGAATGACGCGTTCTGTTATGACTTCCAACAACTGTGCTAACTATGGTTCAATTCGGTCCATAACCTGATATAGCTGCCATATAAACGGTCTCGAATCTAGATTTATTGAGCCTCTAGAGGACGCAGATGTTTTGTTATGACTTTCAATAAATCGCTCCAGCATAAATCAATCTCCCCAATGTACATCTTGAGCCCCTAGAATGGGCAATTCTTACCCGGTTTGATTGAAATTTTGCACAATGACTTTTACTATGACATACATCAATTGTCCAAAGTATAGTCAGAATCGGTCTATAGTCTTACACAGCTCCCATATGACCCATTCTCGATTTGACTTATTGAGCAACTACGAAAAACAACTAGTTGCCCAAAAAGTAATTGCGGATTTTTCATATAGTCGGCGTTGACAAATTTTTTCAACGGCTTGTGACTCTGTAATTGCATTCTTTCTTCTTCAGTTATCAGCTGTTACTTTTAGCTTGCTTTAGAAAAAAAGTGCGCGAAATTTTGTTTACATTTGTTTGTTTGGCGTCAATTTTAATATGGAGCCCACAAAGGAGCATTTTCGCCATATTTTACTTTATTATTTCCGTAAAGGAAAAAACGCGGAGCAGGTTGCTAAAACGTTACGAGATGTGTATGGTGATAAAGCCTTAAAAGGAAGACAGTGTCAAAATTGGTTTCGCAAATTCCGTTCTGGAGATTTTTCACTTAAAGATGAGCCATGTTCAGGTCGGCCAAATGAAGTTGATGATGACCAAATCAAAGCATTAATCGAATTGGATCGTCATGTAACTGAGCGTGGGATAGGAGAGAAGTTAAATATACCAAAATCAACCATTCATTTTCACATAAAAAGTCTTGGACTGGTGAAAAAGCTTGATATTTGGGTACCACATGTATTGAAAGAAATTCATTTAACAAACCGAATCAACGCTTGTGACATGCACTTTAAACGCAATGAATTCGATCCGTTTTTAAAACGAATCATAACTGGAGATGAAAAATGGATTGCTTACAACAACGTTAGTCGAAAACGATCATGGTCCAAGCATGGTGAACCAGCTCAAACCACTTCAAAGGCTGATATCCACCAAAAGAAGGTTATGCTGTCTGTTTGGTGGGATTGGAAGGGTGTGGTATATTTTGAGCTGCTTCCAAGGAACCAAACGATTAATTCGGATGTTTACTGTCCACAATTGGACAAATTGAATGCAGCCATCAAGGAGAAGCGACCAGAATTGGTCAATCGTAAAGGTGTCATATTCCAGCAGGACAACGCTAGACCGCACACATCTTTGGTCACTCGCCAAAAACTGAGTGAGCTTGGCTGGGAACTTTTGATGCATCCACCATATAGCCCTGACCTTGCACCATCAGACTAACATTTATTTCGATCTTTACAGAACTCCTCAAATGGTAAAACTTTCGGCAATGATGAGGCTATAAAATCGCATTTTGTTCAGTTTTTTGCAGATAAAGGCCAGAAGTTCTATGAGAGGGGAATACTAAATTTGCCAGGAAGATGGCAAAAGATTATCGTGTGAAAGAATTGAGGACCACTTCAATTGGCTGTTGTTCTTAAATTGAATTTTATTTAAACAAAATATTTCTAAGCTAGCTTAAGCCTAGCCAGCATGTTCTAATGCTGTTGGGTTGCTCACCTGTGTGAATATGCAACGTATGTATATTCACACGGCAACGCGGATGGGTGTCCATATGCGCGAATCAGATTACCTAAGCCAGACAATGATCATGACCAAGGCCAGACAATTGTCTCACACATATACACACTACATCTCCCTTTTCACAAAAAAATGATTACTTGCTAATCATTTTTTAATATGTACAAAATTACTTAATAGATAATTATTTCTTATGGAAAATATAAACGTTTTTAATAAAATCTTAAAGTTAAATAATTTTTGTTTTGTATGAATTACAAAATGGCTTAATATTTATTTATTACTACAAAAGGAGAGGAAAATATTTAAAATTATGTTATAAAATTAATTTGATTTTTATATAAACAAACATTATTGGATTTTAAAATTAGTAAGATTCCTTATTATTCATTTATATTTAAAAAAAAGTATATGACAAAAGTTTTTTTTTTTATTTTATATTATTTATTAAAATTTATAACAAAATTTATGAATAAAAAAAAATAATTTAAAAAAACATTAATTATTAATTCTACAATTTAATTAAATGTTATGTGTTAGTTAGATTAATTTTCTCAAAGTGACAGGATATACATTTAACAAAATTACAAAAAAAAAAATAGTAATAAATGCTAAAATTAACTTAATTAAGGTACACGAATTTGAATATATTTAAAAAGAAATACCAAAAAAAACTATGAAAATAAATTGGTGAACAGGCCTGTCTCTAATCTATTTTCTAAATATTTTTAATCTATCGCTATGAACAGTAATAGTCTTTTTTTATTTCCGTTTATAATGGTCACCATAGGTAGTAGCGCTACTTTTACCCTATTTAATATCTTCTTGCCCGTTTTCTTGAATAAATCAAGTGGAACAAATTTAAATATTTGTTCGCTTGGTGCCATCTGAAGTTGGGAGATTTTCAGTGCGCCAGCTTCTCTATTAAGCCTGTGGAAAAATTGATCTAAATCAAAATTCCCATTAGCACACAAATCCACAACATGAATTCGTTTTAAAATCACTTTGCCATGTTTTTAGCAACACTGGTTTAAAGATAACTTTAATTTAACGAATTTTTTAACATCATTAAAATTAATGACGTCATAAACGTTGGGCTCTTCGATTGAAAAATTTCCACGAGTATCGTCATAAACGTGGTTTGGACTATTTCGACGAGTTTCAGATCTTGTCACGACTTTATATACTTTATATATTTGTCACGACTTTATATACTCAGGAGGGGAAATTTGTCTGCTATTACCTTTTTATTAATTTGGCGATAATCAACAACTAAACGCCAATGCTTTTGTTCAGAATTTGGAAGCGCCTTTTTTGGAACAAGAAGTAGTGGGCTATTAAATTCTGATACGGATGGTTCAACTATACCATCAGCCAAAAGTTTATTTACTTGTTCGTTTATTTCTGCTCTATGTGTATGTGGAATCCTATAGTTTTTTATATATACCGGGTCCGAGTCCTTGAGTTTTATCTTTTGTTTATAAAAATTATTAGCTGTGATTGGTTCTGTTTCTAAACCAAAAACATCCGTGTAATCAGAACACAATTTGTGAAGTTGATCCTTAAACTCTTTGGGACAATTCTTTTCCAACCTTGAAAGAATTTCCTCTTTTCTGTCATTTTGTAGATATTTTTGTTCAATCAAGTCATAATTTTTCAAACTCTCAGTCGCAATACTCTTGGTGTTTAGTATAACATTTTGTGAAGTTGTATTCAAAATTCGAACAAATGTGTTTTTAGCATTTACTATAGAGCTAGCGACTAAAACACCAGGTTGAAGTTCCTGATTCATCACTAAAAACTCTTTTTCGTTTGTTGTTATATGTACTTTTCTAATTACTTCAGAACGAGCAGGTAACAAAATGTTATGGTTAACGTCAGAAAATATAATAGGGACTTGAATATTACAATGAAAGTTGTTAGGTCTTAGAATCAACCAATCATGGTGCTCATTGAAATCCAAAATACAGTTGTATTTCTTAATGAAATCCATGCCAAGAATACCATCACAAGGTATACGGAAATTCCTATCCACCACCTGAAAATCATGGGGTATTAAGAATTTGTCAATTTGGAGATCCAAATCAATTGATCCAAATGACTTGGTTGTTCTTTCACCTATACCACTTATTATTGTGGTATTAGACTTGATTAATTGACTATATTCTTTATTAAATTGCTTTAATAAAGATATATCCGCTCCTGTATCTACTAATAATGTGAGAATGTTATTAGAAAAATTGTTTTTTGCCTTCACAAATATGCTCTGACTTAGATTTATATGATGTATAGTTGGATTTTGGACTATTGTTCTCCCAAGGGAAGATTCAGGTTTCCCGAATCATTATTTTCTTCGGTAAGGATACGCACGTTGCGGTTCCTATTACCTTTATTGTTTCGACTGTCGAAATTGTGGTTATTGGAGCCACGTCCTCGATTGTTTCTATAGTAACGACCTCGTCCTCTATAGTGGCCATTACCCCGTCCACGACTATTTCCGCGTCCATACCATTTCGAATTGTAGTATCTTACATCAAAGGTGGACATGCCCTCGGTGCAAGATGATACAAATTTCGACACCGCATCATTCATTGTGCTAAAGTTCCCAGACTCCATTATAAGCCGAACTCTATCGCTGGATGCGTTTTTCGACATCGTTTTGACGGCTACTTGAGTTGAGTACTTCTGTGCTAATTCTACAGGTAGTCCGTCAGAAATGTAGGCGTTAGACAGTGCTTTCGTAAGCTCCTCAATTTCACTCACAAACGAGTTTGCCGTCTTATTTCCTTGTCTAATATTTAAAATTTTTGCTGTGATAACTTCAGTTGATTCGCCTTTGACAGATTTTCTCAATGTTATTATTATGTCCTTGATGGTCCCTTCTGAGCCGATAAGGTTTCTCGCCGTCCCTTTTAATTTTGTCTTAATGACTCTCACTGCAATCTGTTCATGAGTTTCTTTTACTGAATCTATAAGGTCCAGTGCATCAAGAAAACTCTGCAGATTTTCGGAGCTTCCGTTAAAATCCGGTATGACCCTTGTGGCCAAACCCAGAAAGTCCGTAACCGATTGTGTCATGTTTCCTGCCTCGTTTGCAATGTCAAAGAGTTTGGTAAGTGATTCACAATCAATGTTTTCGCCAACTTCCTCTAATTTAATGTAGAAAACGACCTCGTCATGGAAACTCACTGACAATCTATTTTCTATGCCCTTAGATTCCAATAAATTTGCTAGTTTATTTCGTACATCCAAAAAAATATGCTTCTGCTGCTATTTTGTGGGAGGGGGTAAGATTATCGTAGTACCCTTTTAAAAATGTCCGAATTTTTTCCAGGGCTTCAAATAATATTTTAAGGTGTCGACCTAATGTCTCATTTCCTATCGGTCTGTCTACTTTCAGACTTTTGTATGACCTATCAAAGTTCTGCTCTTTGATTATTCTGGCTACACCGATTATGTCGATCCAGTCCATGTGAGTTCTAAAATTTAAAGATTTTCATTTATTTTTTGTGCTAGTATGGCTGGTCAAGATTTTTTTTTAAGTTATTTTTTTGACATATTGATTCCTATACCTTTTCAAGATCGTTTGCAACAGAAGCGGCCCTTATATAATTCTTCCGTAGAGCCCTCTTATGCAGTTGGTAAAGAGTTACCAATAGCTGGGCTGCCAATAAACTAATTATGATTAAGAAGTAGTTGGTAGGACTTTCTACCTTTACAACAATGTCGTTAATCACATTGGCATTGGGATCCTCTATCTTTGATTCCGTACTACCCATGATTACTATACTCTTAAATGATTACGCCGATTAAAGTCTAAATATGTTGAACGAATCACTTGTGCAGCGTCAACAACCAAAGGCGGTAAGAAGAGGCTTAATAAAGTATATGGTGTCTCTTTTAACTCGTTCCTTAAGATACGCTTGTTGCAAATGATCCACAAGATAATTTATACCAATGAACCGTCATATCTGGCTTCTGTTTTGCGTTTTGCTAACTCTACAAGAGGTAAACAAGTAATACAAATACGTCATCAATATCGTGTATCTGAACAACAGTTCTTTGTTAATGCTATACGTCTCTGGAATAATCTTCCCAATAGTATTCAAATTATAAGTAATGAACGTCAGTTCAAATCTTTGATTTATAATCATTTTAATTAATTATTTGTTTTGTTTTTTTTTATAACTATTTTTTTTTTAATTTATTTTATTAGTAACTTTGATTAAATTGTTAAATTTTCTTTTAAGTTTCTTTTTCTTCTTTTTTTTTTGTTTTGTTTAAACCTTTTTTAACTTAAATATTGTATCAGTAGCTTTGCTTAAATTGTTAAATATTTTGTACCAATTATTGTTGTATTTAAATGAAAACTTGTTGAACTCATTGTATTTATCAATTTACTAACCCATGCTTTATATAAGACACTGTCTTTTGTATGGGTTTTATCATAATAAAATACAAATACAAATACAAAATAAACTGTGTCCACAAATACATAAACTGAAACATGGTCTTTTCTTATTTTGTACATAATATAAATTAAAATTTTTACTTTTTTTTTCGAGACAAAAATAGTCTTTCTCCTTAAAAAAAAATCTATACATATATGTATATTTGTATATGGATTTTACTTAACTTTTGAATGCGTTATTGTTGTTGTTGTCCTGCGAAACTCTTTGCGATGGAAGCAGTTAAACTATTTTTACCAATTAGAATTAGCTTATGCTGGAACATCTTTACGTTTCTGGTTGTGGTGGTGGTGGAAGTTGTAGATGCGGTCCCTCTATTTGTATTGTTGTTGCTGCTACTTGTTGTTGGTAATAATAAAGGATTGGAAAAGATGCAATTAACTGATTGTTGGTTTAGCAACAAATGATGGTTGTTGTTGTTGGTGCAGTGTTTCATTTTATAATTGCTGCTTGATTTTGCTTAAAAAGATTCTTTTTTATTGTGCTTCAGTTCTCATCTTTTTTGGTGTTGCTGTTGTGTTTTAATGTTTTCTTCTTGTTTAATTCTTTTTGTTTGCTTTTTTTCAGTTTTTTTATGGAGTTTTTTGTATTTCATTTATGTTTATTTTCTATGTGTTGTTTTTGCCGTTGAATAATTAAAAAAAATCGTTTTTAGTTTTTTTTTCACTGTGCTCTAAATGGCGGCGAGTAGGGTTTATTTTTTTTTTTATTTTCACGGTCGCCATGTGAAAGAATTGAGGACCACTTCAATTGGCTGTTGTTCTTAAATTGAATTTTATTTAAACAAAATATTTCTAAGCTAGCTTAAGCCTAGCCAGCATGTTCTAATGCTGTTGGGTTGCTCACCTGTGTGAATATGCAACGTATGTATATTCACACGGCAACGCGGATGGGTGTCCATATGCGCGAATCAGATTACCTAAGCCAGACAATGATCATGACCAAGGCCAGACAATTGTCTCACACATATACACACTACAATCGAACAAAATGGCAATTATATATTTGATTAAAGTTCATTCTAAGTTTTATTAAAAATGCATTTACTTTCTTTTAAAAAATCCGCAATTACTTGTTGGGCAACCAATATTTATTGCCTATCTATCTCTTAAGATAAATCGTGCAAAAACTTTGTAAATGCCATCCATGGTAGGGGGTGTAGAAGATTCGGCCCGGCCGAATTTAGCACTCTCTTACTTGTTCTTAATTAAGGTTCATTAATGTCAAACAAGACTTATTAACTCTATACTCAGGATGAAACCAAAGATAGTTTATTTGCAATGCCATTGATATTTGAATGCAACACAATATACGAAGTGCAAAAGAAGTATTTTTCATGTCATTTTCCCAATTCAAACTAACAAACAAACCAATAAAGCATAAATACCCGCATTCAATTTTAATTAAACTTATCAATTATTTATGTTACAAATTATACAACCAAACTAAAATAAAACCAAATTTTTCCAATTGCACGCACTCAAAAGCCGGACAATTGCAGCTGCAATAATTATTTGGCAATTTGCTTTGGCCGCAATGAAGCTACGACAAAAGAAATAAATTAACATCATTGGCAATGTTTACTAATTTATTGAATTAGAAAGCAATTTGAATGGCAAAAATCAACCACATACTGGCAGCCGGCTGTGTCAGGGGGAAATAATGCGCATTCACTAAAAACAGGTAGAGAGGACAGTTGCGTGCAGAAACTCAACAACTCAAATGTAGTGAAATCGGGTTACACTGGATGAGATCAGATAAAGCTTAAATTGACTTTATTTGATTAACATTTCTTTAAATTACATGTAATTTATATTCTTACATACAGAGTCAATATGACAATAAACTCAATCAATAAAATCCTCTACGTTAGAACTACTTAATTATTCATATGAAGAGTTTTGTTTTTTTCTTAGCCCAAAGGAGTTTAGGTCAAACTGAAATTTAGAAAAATTTAGCCTTTCTTATTCTGTTAAATGTTTAATAATTTATTTACTTATTCCTACAGAAGTTCCAGCATAAAAATCTTAAAACTTGTGTGAATGTAAATATAAATCACTCAGCATAACCATTATTTTACATTTATTACAAATAAATTTCTGTAAACAAGTTCATAAATGCCTTTCTTAAGACATTGAATAGGCTACGAGTTTTTGGGCGTGGAATTTGCTAATGAAATTTAGTTCGTCATAAAAGCCATTTCTATGATGACAAACAAGTAAGAGCGTGCTAAGTTCGGCCGGGCCGAATCTTATATACCCTCCACCATTGATCACATTTGTCGAGTTCTATGCGCGGTATCTCTTTTTTTTAGACAAATATAGAATATTGAATAGAACTGTTATGCTATTGGAGCTATATCAAGTTATAGTCCGATTCGGACCATAAATGAATGCTGAACACTGTAGAAGTCATTGCGTAATATTTCAGTTCATTCGGATAAGAATTGCGCCTTGTAGGGGCTCAAAAAGCAAAATCGGAAGATCGCTTTATATGAGAACTGTATCAAACTATAGATCGATTTAGACCATATTAGACACGTATGTTGAAGGTCATGAGAGAAGCCGTTGTACAAAATTTCAGTCAAATCGGATGAGAATTGCGCCCTCTAGAGGATCAAGAAGTCAAGATCCCAGATCGGTTTATATGGCAGCTATATCAGGTTCTATACCATACTTAGCACAGTTATTGGAAGTCATAACAAAACACATCATGCAAAATTTTAGCCAAATTGGATGAGAATTGCGCGCTCTATTGGCTCAAGAAGTCAAGATCCAAGATCGGTTTATATGACAGCTATACCAGTTTATGAACCAATTTGAATCATACTTAGTACAGTTGTTGGAAGTGCTACCAAAACACTACATGCAAAATTTCAGTCAAATCGGACGACAATTGCGCCCTCTAGAGGCTCAAGAAGTCAAGACCCAAGATCGGTTCGTATGGCAGCTATATCTGAATATGGACCGATTCAAACCATACATAGCGTAAATATTGGAAGTGCTAGCAAAACACTACATGCAAAATTTCAATACAATCGGACGAGAATTGCGCCCTCTAGAAGCTCAAGAAGTCAAGACCCAAGATCGGTTGGTATGGCAGCTATATCAGAACATGGACTGATGTAAACCATACATTGCGTAGTTGTTGAAAGTGATATCAGGCCACTACGTGCAAAATTTCAATAAAATCTAACGACAATTGCGCCCTCTAAAGGCTCAAGAAGTCAAGACCCAAGATCGGTTTGTATGGCAGCTATATCAGAAGATGGACTGATGTAAACCATACTTAGCGTAGTTGTTGGAAGTGATACCAGATCACTACGTGCAAAATTTCAATACAATCGGATTAGAATTGCGCCTTCGAGAGGCTCAAGAAGTCAAGACCCAAGATTGATTTATATGGCAACTATATCAAAACATGGACAGAATGGGCCCATTTACAATACCAACCGACCTACACTAATAAAAAGTATTTGTGCAAACTTTCAAGCGGCTAGCTTTACTCCTTCGAAAGTTAGCGTGCTTTCGACAGACGGACGAACAGATGGACGGTCGGACGTACGGACGGACATGGCTAGATCGACATAAAATGTCGCGACGATTAAGAATATATATACTTTATGGGGTCTCAGGCTAATATTTCGAGTAGTTAGCAACAGAATGACGAAATTAGTATACCCCCATCCTATGGTGGAGGGTATAAAAAACACTAATTTAATTTTGGGAAGTAAGCGTATTGTATCTGATTTTTATAAAAATATTTGAACATCTTATATATAACAAGTAAAAAGGCATTAAGTTCGGTCGGGCCGAACTTTAGATACCCACCACCTCAGGTATATATGGAAACCCCCTTTCGTCACAATCCGGTTAAAATTGGATAATCGATGCACCCAAATTCGGCACGGACATTGAATAGTCTAATAAATATAAGTCACTGTTCAATTTTGTATTTCAAATTTCAACAAAATCGGTTAATAACTGAAGCTTTTATGAGCTTCAGATCCTTAATCGGCACATCGGTCTATATGATAGCTATATCTAAACACAGTCTGATCGTCACCATATTTGGGATAGATAGCGGGTAGCCTAAAATTACTTGCTGTTTCAAATTTCAGCGAAATCGGAAAAAAATAAAGCTTTTATGGGCTTTAGACCCTTTATCGAGGGATCGGCAGATCGGTCTATATGGCAGCTATAACTTAATATAGTCCGATTTGATTCATATTTAAGTCCTATATTAGGAGGCGTAAAACTACTTATTGTTTCAAATTTAAGCGAAATCGGTTAAAAAATAAAGCTTTTATGGGCTTCAGACCCTTTATCGGGAGATCGGTCTGTATGGCAACTATACCTAAATATAGTTCGATTTGATCCATATTTAGATCAGATGTCAGGAGGCTTAAAATAACCCTCTATTTCAATTTTCAGCAAAATCGGGTAATAAATAAAGGTTTTTTGGGCTTCAGACCCTCAATCGGCAGAACGGTCTATATGACGGCTATATTTAAATATAGTTTGATCTGAACCATATTTGGGTCCTGTGTTAGGAAGCGCAAAACTACTTACTGTTTCCAGATTCAGCGAAATCGGTTGGAAAATAAAGCTTTTATGGGCTTCAGAACCTTAATAGGGAGATCGGTATCTATGGCAGCTATATATAAATATAGTCCGATATAGACCATATTTAGTTCAGATGTCGAGAACTGTTTCAAATTTCAGCAAAATCGGATGAAAAATATATCATTTATGCTCATTAGACCCTTTATCGGAAAATCGGTTTATATAGCAGCTATATCCAAATATGGTCCGATTTGGCCCGTTCAAGAACTTAACCAGCGTGCATCAAAAACACGTATCTGTGCCAAATTTCTTCTCATTATCTCAATTTTTGAAGGCTGTAGAGTGATTACAACAGACGGACGGACAGACGGATAGACGAACAGACACACGGACATCGTTAAATCGTCTTCGAATTGTTCGACGATCTGAAATATGTATACTTTGTAGGATCGGAAATTGATATTTCGATGTGTTGCATACGGAATGAATGAATGAATATACCCCTATCCTACGGTGTTGGGTATATAAGAACTTCGTTTAACATTTCAGCAAAATAAATGTGCCCCCTACATGCTCCAGGAGTCAAATTAGGCGATCAGATTGTATGCGGTTTTCATCAGTCTATAACCCTATTTAGACCGCTTGATATGGCTAAGGGAAGTCAAAGCAGAATATTTCATGCAAAAATTCAGCCATCTAGGGTATCTCTTTTTAGGCAAACAAAGGATAAAAGAAAGGAATTGCTACGCGATTGGAGCTTTATCAAGTTATGATCCGATTCCGACCATAATTGAATTGAATATTGGAGATCATAGTAGAAGTCATTGTGTAAAAGTTCAGCCAATTTGAAATAGAATTGCGACCTATAGGGTCTCAAGAAGTAAATTACGGAGATCGTTTATATGGGGAGCTGTATCAGGCTATAACGATTCAGACCATATTTGATACGTATGTTGAAGGTCATGAAAAAGCCGTTGTACAAAATTTCAGCCAAATCAAATAAGAATTGCGCCCTCTAGTGGCTCAAGAAGTCAAGATGCCAGATTGGTTTATATGGCAGCTATATGAGGTTATGTACCGATTTGAGCCATACTTACCACGTTTGCTGGAAGTCATAACGAAACAACATATGCTAAATTTCAGCTAAATCAGATAAGAATTGCGCCCTCTAGTGGCTCAAGAAATCAAGATCGGTTTATATGGCAGCTATATCAGATTATGGACCGATTTAAACCAATCTTAACACAGTTATTGAAAATCACAACAAAACACCTCATGCAAAATTTCAGCTAAATCGGATAGGAATAGCAGCCTCTAGATCGGTTTTTATGACAGCTATATCAGGTTACTGTCCGATTGCAACTATACTTATCACAGTTAGTGGAAATTATAACAAAACACCTCATGCTAAATTTCAGTCAAATTGGATACGAATTACGCCCTCTAGTGGCTCAAGAAGTCGAGATCCAGGATCGGTTTATATCGCAGCTATATCAATGCATGGACCGATATGGCCCACTTACAATCCCAATTGACCTATACTAGTAAGAAGTATTTGTTCAAAGTTTAAAGCGCCTAGATTTACTCCTTCGAAAGTCAGCGTGCTTTCGACAGACAGACAGACGGACATGGTTAAATCGACCTAAAATGCCATGAGAACAATTTGAGGAGTTACAAACAGAATGACGAAATTAGTATACCCCTATCGTTTGGTGGAGGGTATTAAATTTACAGAGCATGTACAGTGCCGTTCCAAATAGTAGCACTGTTAAAGTTTATGGGGATAAAACATTTAGATTTAAAAATGGGTTCATAAATAAATAAATTTATGAATTACCATTACACCAATGGTGGGAGAAAATCGCTTTACCCAGAGGATGGGAAAAGGTAAGAGTATCGGGAGTTGATACTATGGATCTAAAACAATTCTTTTCAAAATTGGAAAGATCCAAGGAGTTGTGGGAAACGAGTAGGAAACCACGGGATTGTGGTCAGACACAATACCAAATATTGCAGTCAAGTTATAAGGGAAATAAAAATGCTCCTTTTTTCAAACAACTTACATTTGTACTTTTATTTATACTTAGGTGAGATGTGATCTGGTCCGCTGCTGAGACAAGAAGAGACCCTATGCTTAGTCTTTACTTGACAGGCCAGTTCGTAGAATATGCGAACTGCCAACGAGATAAAAGAAAGAGCCCTAATTGCCAGATCAATACATATTAAAAATAGGGGGAAAAATTTATGTACTGTAAAGTTAATACATACTGATTCATATTAAAATATTTTTGAGTTATTATCAAAGTTCAAACTTATTTCATTTCTTAAAAATAAGGGTAAAGTACAGTAAACATCCTGCCCCCCTTGGCCAGTATTGGCCAAAGAGAGAAGGTCTAATGTCCTTAAAGAGTCCTTTGCAGACGATCCAATGCCATCATCGCATTCTGCACACATCGCCGTAAATTTGTAGTGGGAGGAAGTGAAGAGGTTGTCTTTTGTTGAGATCGTTGTCGTTTACACTCGGCTAAATTCCGTCTGTTAATTCCATTTTGGTTTCTCACCGATTTATTTTGCCTTGTGACATTAGAGCGTACATTTCTTGGAGTTTCACATTTTTTGGAAGGTCTAGCTTGTATACGATCTGTAATAGGAAGATGCAATAGTGTATTATGTGCATGGCCGCAGCGCTGACACAAGTCCGGTGATGTACAGCCTGCCGAATCATGTGATCTTGCCATGCAATTCATACAATACCCATGAGCTCGCACAGCTCGACGCCGATCCTTAACGCTCATTGCCAAGAACATTTTGCAGTATTTCAACGGATGATACTTACGGCAGATGAGACACTGGTGTAGGTTTGAATTTTTAGGACCCCTATAATGGAATATTTCTCTGGATAAATGATAAAGATTTGCAACATTTTACAAAAACTTTAATAAGAAATGGAGCATATACTGGACACCTCTGATGTTTTATTGAAAAAGGAGATTTTCAAATGATTTTGGGAAAGTAAACTATTTTGGGATTTTAGGATATTGTAGGAAATGTTGAAGGATTTTTACTACAAGTCTTCGTGTCCGAGGGGAGAAGGCAAATCTTCGTTATTGGTCTTGTGAGAACACCCATCTGTGTACGTATATCCGCCACTCTAACATGACCATCGCTACCGTAGTAAGTTTTCTTAATCCTCCCTAATCGCCATTCGCATGGTGGGAGAAGTTCGTCTTTAATGACAACGAGTTGGCCGATAGAGATATCGTCCTTTACATTTTTCCACTTGTACCTTCTGTGGAGTTCTTTCAAGTACTCGTCCTTCCATCGACGAGCGAATTGGTGCTGAAGAGCCTTGAGTTTATCCCATCTATCTGTTAAACAAAGGGGTTCTGAGGGTGTTTCTGGAAAGGCCATCAATGGGGCACCCCTCAGAAAATGTCCTGGTGTCAATGCCAATATTTCGTGGGGATCATCGGTCATAGGTGATAGTGGCCGAGAATTCAAAACAGCTTCAATACGAATTAATAGAGTGGAGAACTCTTCAAAGGTGTACTTATAATTATGTGCCACTTTTCGGAAAAGAGTTTTAAAGGATTTTACTCCAGCTTCCCAAATCCCTCCCATATGTGGGGCATTTGGAGGGATAAAGGACCAATTAAAACCGTGGGATGAGTACTTTTCAGAGATGTCCTTGAATGAGGACTTTATAAAGTGTTCAAAGGACTCTCGAAGGATTCTTTCAGCTCCCACGAAGTTTGTCCCGTTGTCAGAATAAAGTTGTTTCGGTAGGCCTCTTCGACCCACAAACCTTGTAAAGGCTGCTATAAACGAATTGGAGGAGAGATCAGAGCAGATCTCAAGGTGTAACGCTTTTGTGCAAAAGCAAACAAAAATACAGACATATCCTTTATGATATGCTGCTTGTCGAACAATGGAAGTCTTAATGGAAAAGGGGCCTGCGAAATCCAAGCCAGTCACAGTAAAAGGGAGGGAAAAATTGGTTCTTTCGGGTGGCAGTGCAGCCATGATTTGGGATTGAACCTTTTGCTTGTATATGACGCACGTTTTACAGTTTCTAATACACTTTTTTATGAGTGGTCGCAGCCTTGAGATATAATACTCTTGCCTAATGGTCCTGAGCATAAGAGAGTGTTCAGCATGCATGAGGAGTTCATGTGTAAATTTTACAAAAAGTTCAGAAAATCTCGATTGAGCCGGTAAAATAATTGGATGACGTTCGTTATAAGTGAGATCTGAATTGACCAACCTTCCATTTGCTCTTATGGTATCGTCTGAGTCAATAAAGGGGTTAAGGGAGTAAAGTGAGCTTTTCTTGCTAACTATTTTAGCTGTACAAAGAGAGTGATACTCTGATGCGTAATACCTTTTTTGGGTTAAGGTAATGAGTCGATTTTTCACCAAATTAAATTCTTGAAAGGAAATAGTGGGTGTTGTGAATGGGGGATAATCAAATGATCTTGAGATTTTGGAGTAAAATCGGAAAACATAAGCAAGAACCCGTATGGCCTTGTCCCATTTTGAAAACCTTTCTAATGTGTCGGATTGGTCATCGAACGTGTGAAATACTTTTATCCTTCGCATTTCTGGTGGATTCTCAGATAAGAATCTGGACTTTGGCCAATCCTCGGGGGGGCCAAGAAGCCATGTCGGTCCATGCCACCACAATGTGTTATTCATGAGATCAACAGAGCTACACCCACGGGATCCTAGGTCTGCTGGATTATCTGCGGAGCGTATATGACGCCAGATGCAGTTTCCAACATTGTGGAGGATTTTGGAAGTCCTGTTGGCCACATAAGTTTTCCACGTATTAGGTGGTTTTTCCAGCCAGCCCAGTACAATGGACGAATCACACCAGAGAAACATATCGTAGTTCTGAATTGGGAGAGAGGTTATGAGTTGTCTCATTAATTTCGAGAGTAAAACGGCTCCACAAAGTTCCAATCTTGGGAGACTGACTGGATCAATAGGAGCGACCTTCGTTTTGGAGACAAGAAGGTGGCACTGGACAGAATCCTCCGTTCGAGTTCTCAAGTAGACCGCAGCACAGTACGCCTTTTCTGAGGCGTCACAGAAACCGTGTATCTGCGTATGATATAATGGGGCAAAATTGATCCAGCGAGGTATTTTTATATCAGCCAGCTGGGAAAGATTTACGACAAATTTATTCCACTTTAATAGAGAGGAGGGCTTTACATTCTCGTCCCAATCGGTCCCTTCCAACCACAGCTGTTGCAAAAGGAATTTTGCCTGGATGATTATTGGGGAAATCCAACCAGATGGGTCGAAAAGCTTCGAAGAAGCCGATAATATTTGCCTTTTAGTTATAGCTTCAGAGGGCGATATATTTGCAACTTGATACGAAAATTGGTCGTTGAGGGCGTTCCATTGGATACCCAATGTCTTTGCCGAACTAGTTTCATTGAACTTTAGAAAATTCGTATCCAACAGACAATCCTTTGGGACGGAATTTATAACTTGTGGGCAGTTTGAAGTTATCTTTTTGAAAGGAAAACCGGCTGAACTTAGGACTTTGATTAATTGTGATAGGGAATCAATAGTTGAGGCTATATTGTGTGCTCCTGAGAGGACGTCATCGACGTAAATTTCTCTCTGCAAAATTTGAGACGCCTGAGGGTGTGTATCCGCTGAATCACGAGCTAACTGCAAAATTGTCCTTATTGCCAAGTAGGGGGCTGAACTAACACCAAAAGTCACGGTATTAAGGGCATAATCTCTAATGGGACTAGTGGGTTCTGGCCGGAAAAGTATCCTTTGGAAGTTCGTGTGGTCCTTGTGAACTAATATCTGGCGGTACATCTTCTCGATGTCACCGCTGAAAACGTACCTATACTGACGCCAGTTCAAAATCAAAGTCGAAAGGTCTAATTGTAGGGATGGACCGATATACAACACGTCATTAAGGGACTTTCCTGAGGAGGTTCGCTGAGAGGCGTTAAAAACAACCCTCACTTTTGTACTACGACTGTCAGGCTTAAGGACCGCATGGTGGGGCAGGTAGTATGTACTTTGAGATGAGTCTTTGGAAATTTCATGAGGCGTAACCTCCTCCATATGGCCAAGGGAAATATATTCCTTTAATATATTGTAATATGTGTTCGCCATTTCTGGTTTCCTGCCTAGAGACTGTTCCATACGCAAGTACTGGATAAGGGAAATATGTCGTGAAATGCCTAGACCTAGTTCCTTGTGATTTTCGGACTTAAAAGGAAGTTTTACTATGTATCGACCTTCTGCGTTTCGAGTGGTGGTTTGACAGAAAAAACTTTCGCAATACTCATCATCTGGGGATATAGGAGGGCTTGAAAGAATCTCTTCCTGCTCCCAAAACAATCGCAGTTGTTGGCTTATCGGATCCTCAGAAGTTTCGGTGGTTTCAATAGCGAATGATGAGCAATTGAGGGTTTCTAATGGACCGCTAATTATCCACCCAAATATAGTCGCTTGGGCCAAAAGAGAATTTGGCAACTTCTTGACCCCATCAAGAAGTAATTTTGGCATGACATTGCTGCCGATCAACAAATCTACGGGTCCAGGAGAAAAGAATTCAGGATCAGCCAGATCTAAATCAGATAAATCGTCATAAGAATAATCTGATTGAGGGACAAAAAAGTTTGGCAGTAGTCGGGTTATCTTGGGGACGACAATTGCTTGGATGGCCAGCGAGTGGTCATGTTTCCTCGAATATAGGGTGAGCTTACAAAAGGACTTTGAGTTTGCCACTACACCGCCGCCCATTCCCCGTATTTGAAAATTCATTGGTTCGGTTGGAAGCAACAAACGCTGCTGCAAACGTTTAGAGATAAAGGTTTTTTCTGACCCTTGGTCAAGAAAAGCACGAACACTAAATGTGTCTCCATTATGGATTATGGAGACTAAAGCGGTTGGCAAAAGGGTTTTCTCGCAGAGCTGGTTGTTCTCGGAAACATAATGAGACGACGTTTGGGTCACTTGGTAAAAGTCTTGGCTAGGAGTGGAAGTGGATGGTAATTCAATAGGAGAGTTTACGTCAACAGGGTTTGTGGTATTTACGTTAGACTTGTTTGGAGAAGATTTGGTGTTGGAATTGGGAAAGTGCAAGAGCGTATGGTGGTTTTTCTTGCACGTTGTGCACAGAAATTTGCTTTTGCAATCGCTCCGAATATGTGTATATGACAAGCAGTTTAAACACGTATTATTCTGCCGTACAAATTCGCTGCGAGCTTGGGGACTCATTTTTAGGAATTCTTGGCAGCTTCGAAGAGAATGGTTGGAGTTGCAAATCTTACAGGGAAATTGGGCTTTACTTTCTGTATTGAAAGCATGAATATCAGAATCCTGTTTTCTACTGTTCCCTTTCTTGGCGCCCTGGATGCTATTGAGTCTTTCGACCACCTCATACCGATTGGAAAGAAAGGTATCCATTTGGTCCCAATTGGGGAGATCCCTATGTGATTTCAATGACTGTTCCCATAGTGAAAGGGTTTCATGTGGGAGTTTTGTAGAGCACAAAAACACGAGGATAGGGTCCCAATCGGCTGTGGAAATTTTCTGAGCATTTAAAGCGGCCAAACAATCATTTATTGTAGCCTGGATTTCCTGAAGGGCCTCGCTGCTTTCGGAGGGGATTTGCTTTAAATTGAGGAGGATTTTTAGTTGGTTGTCAACCAAAATTCTCCTGTTTTCGTAACGAGTCTTTAAAGCATCCCACGCCAGAGCAAAATTCTCTCCACAGAGCTTATATTTCTTCACAATAAGTGCCGCCTGGCCTCTTACCTTCAAACGAAGGTGATACAACTTTTGTACGGCCGATAATCTGGGATGTTCTCCATACACTGCGGAGAACATGTCCCTGAATGAGGGCCATTCCTCATAGCCCCCATAGAAGATCTCTGTGTCGCAAGGAGGGACCTTTATGCAGGGAACAGAGTTGTCCATAATTGGACTTTCTAAAACAGGAGAAGAGGATGAATTATAGGGGTTTATGAGGGTCTTTTGCAAGTCCAAAATCCTGGCTTTACAAGACTGAAAGTCACTTGTACATTTAACAAACTTCTGTCTAGCTGACTGTAGCAGCCCCTCATCAGAATTTGAGTCCTTCGAAATACAAAGTGTCCTATAAGTCTTTTGAAGAATTGTCCATCTATCATTTAGCTCCTGAAGAGCAACTTCAAGGCGAGAATCGGAAAGGTCCTCCACGGGCGTGTCGCCAAAGCTAGCAGAAAATGTTATTAAATTATCAGAATCGAAAATGAAGTCTTCCATTGTGGATAAAGGGATATTCCGAAAGGAAATATATCAAAACTGGATGAAAATATTAATTTGCAATTTCCAAGGAATGGAAGTGCCCTCAAAGTTTTGAAAAACTTTAGGCTTGAGTAAAAGAAAGTAATAAAAATAATAAAAAGGGTTTTCAGAGAGGACAAACCAATAAGAGAATATGGGTATTTTTGTTATATTTATTTATATATATATGTAAAAGACGGTATATATTTGTGACACAAATACAGAAAATAATAATATCTATTATGGAAGTGACACAAATATAAAAAATAAATAATTAACGTTGGGGTTGTTCTCGTTCTTTGTACCATATAATTCAAAAAGGTAATAGGTTCAAAACTGTTCCCAGTGTGGACAAAATTTCTTCGTTCTAATATAAATATCTCAATATCAAGGGGTTTGATACATAAAATCTTTCAAAGACCTATTTCCTTATTCACATATAAAATTGAACGATGGTTTCTTAAAAAATTCTTGTATTTAGGAAAACTATTCCCAATTTCGCCACAAGGTATCAATAAAGATTTATAAGCCCGATTTTTACACTGTTGTTGGTTCATAAAAATGTAAAAACTGTTTCCAATTTGAATATGCCACTGACATTCAATGTAAAGGCAATAATAGTTTGAATTACTGCTTAAAATTAAAACGAACTGTTCCCAGTTACACAAGCAAAATTTCATAACAGCTTTTCAAATGTTTCCAAAATTCACAAGGGTCTGTAAAACTGTTCTCACTTTGAGCCTTCGTCTATATGTACATTCATTTTAACAATGTTAACCAACACTTCGTATAAAATTGATAAAATATGTATGTTTTGGGTTTGGTCGATTAAGCTATCGTTTCTAGCACCGAAGATCCGAACCCAAATAAGCTAAGTTGGAGTTCATGCAAAACAAATTGTTGATATAATATTTTGAGGTAAAATAATTTAACATTTGTTAATGATTGTTTCGAGAGAGTTTTTACAATTTGAATAGCACTGTCCTCGGATAACAATATGTATGTTACTGTGTGTAGTACATATTAAGTGGGAATTTAACACCCACGTTCAGAACCACATTAAGCAATGAGTGCTAACATTGAATGTTAAACCGAATGTTATATAGTTTAGTAGTCACTGATCGCAAGCAAGAATTGATTTGGGGGATTTATTTGCAAATGTTAATGTGGGCTCCAAGTGGATGTCAACATTTGAGTCGTAAGTTGTTGTTGTTTATTTTTTCTTTTTCTTTCGTATATTAGACCGTTGTTTCAAGGTTAATTGAATTGAGTTACACTTCCTGGTAGCCCCAGGGGATGGGGGGAATGGATATGTAAATGGTTAAGTGAATTGAGTTACACTTTTCGGGAGCCCCAGAGTAGGGGGGTGGTGTACGGATAAGTAAATGGACTGTATTTGTGATAATAAAATAGGAATAATTTGGAAACTTACTTTGAAGTGAAGAGAATTAATTCCATGTGAAGTACCACTTGTGGGATGAAAGATCCAGCTGCGACGACCGTGGGCAAGAGGAGCATTGCAGCATGCGGTTTTCGTCCAATGTCGGTGAGGGGGTGAACCTTTGATACACCCCTGCTTCAAATAATAGAATTGCACGTTTTTGTGAAAAAAAAAAAAAAAAAAAAAACGTTTGACGACCAATCCCTATCCAGTAGGGGGAACACAACAGATGGGAATCTGGATTGGCAAATGGAATGCTGATATACTTTCCGGCTTTCTTGCGTTTCCTTTAATATTCTGGACAAGGCACATAAAAAAGAATTTTTTTGCTTTTTAATATTCTTTTTGGGACGTGAAGTCCTCCAAACGCAAATGATTCTTTACTCACTTCTATCCTTTAATTTTCACTGTTCTGTCCAGCAAAAACTATCAAAAATAAAACACTTTCTTATTCCCGAAAAAAATTGATATTCAGCGAATATTTTGTCAAAACACTTTTTCTTCACGCAAAAAATTGATATTGAGTAGCAATTTAAAGAATGCGAGAATACGGGAAATAGTGATAAAACGTGTTCAGCACTAGCTGTCACTTTTTACTTCGTTGCACTTTTTAGTAAAGGTGAGGTTGCCAGATAACAAGCAAGGCTCGAATGGACCATGTTAAAGTTTATGGGGATAAAACATTTAGATTTAAAAATGGGTTCATAAATAAATAAATTTATGAATTACCATTACACCAATGGTGGGAGAAAATCGCTTTACCCAGAGGATGGGAAAAGGTAAGAGTATCGGGAGTTGATACTATGGATCTAAAACAATTCTTTTCAAAATTGGAAAGATCCAAGGAGTTGTGGGAAACGAGTAGGAAACCACGGGATTGTGGTCAGACACAATACCAAATATTGCAGTCAAGTTATAAGGGAAATAAAAATGCTCCTTTTTTCAAACAACTTACATTTGTACTTTTATTTATACTTAGGTGAGATGTGATCTGGTCCGCTGCTGAGACAAGAAGAGACCCTATGCTTAGTCTTTACTTGACAGGCCAGTTCGTAGAATATGCGAACTGCCAACGAGATAAAAGAAAGAGCCCTAATTGCCAGATCAATACATATTAAAAATAGGGGGAAAAATTTATGTACTGTAAAGTTAATACATACTGATTCATATTAAAATATTTTTGAGTTATTATCAAAGTTCAAACTTATTTCATTTCTTAAAAATAAGGATAAAGTACAGTAAACAAGCACCATTAGCATTAGCATTACCTGCAAACTGATCTACAATATAAGTATTAAAACGTTTTTTACAGGAAAGTTAATTAAATGTGTTTTATCTTTTATCTTTTAGAAATGTATGCCTTTGTTCAGTATAATAAATTTGTTTTCGTGTTCCATGCGATATTTCATGTTGAAGCCACTATTAACGCAGTCAAAATAATAGCACCCAATGATGTTTCTCTTCCAAATCCCGTAATTATACCACTACACCACCACTGTGGTACAGGGTATTATTATTTTGTGCGTTTGTATGCCACACTAACAAGGAGGAGAGCTAGACCCATTGAAAAGTATACCGATCTGCTTAGAATCACTTTCTGATTCGATTTAGCTATGTTCGTCTGTCAGCCTGTCTGTCCATATATTATTGTGAGGTACAAGGTAGAGGTCGCATTACAAGCTGTTGATTTTGAACAAAATCGGTTCAGATTAAGATGTAGCTGCCATATATATCTTCCATCCGATATGGAATTTTAAGGCTGGAGAAGCCACAGTTTTGGTACGAACTTCGTCAATATCGGCTCCGTTTTCCCATTTTAGCTCCCATATATATCTTTCAACTGACATGGACTTTTAAAGCTGTAGAAGTCTCATTTTTGGTTAAATTTTTACAAAATTTAGAATTACGTGTTTTTGTTGATGTTCTAATATGTGTGCAAAATCGTCCTAGATTTAGATATAGCTCTCATATGTATATTCTATTCGAGTTCATAGAGTTTTCATACTATAGCAGCCACAATTTTGGTCCGACCTTTACAAACTGTTACATGATTTGCTTTATTTGACACCCCAATGCGTGTACAGAATTTCATAAAAATTTTCACAGATTTAGATATAGCTCCCATATACGATATATCTTTCATCCGATATGAACTTTTAAGGCTGTAGAAGCCACAATTTTGGTCCGATCTCAACAAGATTTAGAACGAGATGTTTTATTTGACGTCCCAACGAGTGTGCAAAATTTCTTAAAATTCAGTTTAGTTTGCGATATAGATCCAAGATATACCTTTCATCCGATATAGAGTTTTAAGGTTGTAGAAGCCTCGTTTTTGGTTCGATCTTTACAAAATTTTAGCATTAGCTGTTTTATTTGAAGTCGGCAAAATTTCCTCAAAATCGGATTTAGATATAGCTCCCATATATATTTTTCATGAAGTTTTAAGGCTGTTGCAGCCACAATTTTGGTCAGATCTCTTTAATATTGGGAGGGATTTGACATCCTAGTATGTGTGCAAAATTTCATCAAAATCGGCACAGATTTAGATATTGCTCCCATATATACTTTTTATCCATTATGAACTTTTAAGGCTGTAGAAATCCAAAATTTTTGTTCTAACGTCAAAAAATCATACAAGGTTAAATTCGATATTTCAATAGGTATGCAAAATTAAAGTCTGACTAGATGTTGAGATAAATTTCATATTGATTTTATCTTATAAAAGGTCCAGTTTGTTTTGTTTTTCTTTAATAGTGTGCTTAATGCCATGGGCATCACATACTTCTTTATGACTTCTTGGAAAAAATCCCAAAAGCCGCCAAAGTCGATGGCATAAGTAGGTTCTACACGATCGGCTAACTGGTGTTAGAATACAAATTGAGATTCCTATTTCCTTTTCATTTGTATAATCGGCCTAGACTTCTTCGAGTCAGATAGATTTTCAGATAGTTAGGACAGATAGCGTATTTAAAACCATTTCCCTGCACCAAAACTGAGTTTATTTTGAACAAATATTCCAAAATCTCATTTTGCATTAGAACAAATATTTCATTTCAGCAAAATCGGATTATGTTTACATTGTCCTTCCGTCTGTCCGTCTGGCTGTTGAAATCACGCTACACTCTTTAAAAATAGAGATATTGATCTGAAACTTTGCACAGATTCCTCTTTTGCCCATAGGCAGGTTAAAGCAAAATGTATTATCTGATTTTGCTGAAATTTGAGACCGTTGTTGTGTTAGGCCACTAGATTTCTGCAATTTGGACCAGATCGGTCCAGATTTGGATAGAGCTGCCATATAGACCGATCTCTCGATTTAAGGTCTTGGATCCATAAAAAGCGCATTTATTTGAATATATAGGGTGATTTTTTTGAGGTTAGGATTTTCATGCATTAGTATTTGACAGATCACGTGGGATTTCAGACATGGTGTCAAAGAGAAAGATGCTCAGTATGCTTTGACATTTCATCATGAATAGACTTACTAACGAGCAACGCTTGCAAATCATTGAATTTTATTACCAAAATCAGTGTTCGGTTCGAAATGTGTTCAAATTTTGACAAATTTTGTTCAGCGATGAGGCTCATTTCTGGTTGAATGGCTACGTAAATAAGCAAAATTGCCGCATTTGGAGTGAAGAGCAACCAGAAGCCGTTCAAGAACTGCCCATGCATCCCGAAAAATGCACTGTTTGGTGTGGTTTGTACGCTGGTGGAATCATTGGACCGTATTTTTTCAAAGATGCTGTTGGACGCAACGTTACGGTGAATGAACACATTTCGAACCGAACACTGATTTTGGTAATAAAATTCAATGATTTGCAAGCGTTGCTCGTTAGTAAGTCTATTCATGATGAAATGTCAAAACATACTGAGCATCTTTCTCTTTGACACCATGTCTGAAATCCCACGTGATCTGTCAAATACTAATGCATGAAAATCCTAACCTCAAAAAAATCACCCTTTATTAGGCCCCTCGAGATTATTCTGCAATTTGGCCAAGATCAGTTCAGATTTGGATAGAGCTGCCATATATACCATTCTTTCGATTAAAGGTCTTGGGACCCTAAAAGGCGCATTTATTGTCTGAATTCGCCGAAATTTGGGAAGGCGAGTTGTGTTATGCTCTTCGAAATATTTCAGCAATTTGACCTAGATTGGTCCAGGTTTGGATATAGCTGTCATATAGACCGATCTCTCGATTTACAGGCCTATAAAGGGGCTTGTACTTATGAAACCACTCAATTTCCGTGTTAAATTTAGTCCAAATCGGACCACATTTCGATAAAGCTGCTATGGTGGCATACATTATGCTTTTTTACCGGATTATGATGAGATATGTTTTTATACCCTGCACCACCACTGTGGTACAGGGTATAATATTTAGATTTTTGCATTTGTTTGCAACGTTACGAAGGAGAAGAGCTAGACCCATTGATAAGTACACCGATCGACTCAGAATCACTTTCTGATTCGATTTAGCCATGTCCGTCTGTCCGTCTGTGAGTCAATCGCATAAGTCGGTTCCATGTATTCTTGTAATCAAAGTGCAGATCGTATTTGTTGTCCGATTGTCACGAAATTTTGCACATGTAATTTTATTGGCCGAAGGACAAACGCTATTGATTTTGAAAAAAATCGGCTCAGATTTAGATATAGATTCCATATATATCATTCATCCGATATGGCTTTTTAAAGCTGTAGAAGCCACAATTTTCGTCCGATCTTCACAAAATTTGGCATTGGGTATTTAATTTGAGGTCTTTATATGTGTGGAAATCGGTTCAGATTTAGATATAGCTCCCATATATATCTTTCATACGACAAGGACTTTTATGGCTGTAGAAGCCACAGTTTTAGTCCGATCTTTGAAATATTTTGCGCGAAGTGTTTTATTTAACGTCCTAATATGTGTGAAAAATTTCATGAAAATCGGTCCATATTTAGATATAGCTCCCATATATATCATTTATCTGATATGGCCGTTTAAGGCTCTATGAGACACAATTTTACCGATTTGACATCCTAATATGCGTGCAAAATTTCATGAAAATCGGTTTAGATTTAGATATAGCTCCCATATATATCTTTCATCCGATTTGCACTTAAATGGCCGTAGTAGCTACAATTTTCAACCGATCTGCACAAAATTTGGCACCGACTATTTTGCTACTGCACCTGATATATCTGGAAATTTTCATCAAAATCAGTTTAGATTTGGATAAAGCTCCCATATATATCTTTCATCCGATTTGAACTATTAAAGCTGTAGAAGCCACAATTTTGGTCCGATCTTCACCAAATTTGGCGTGGTGTCAGTTTTGTGAAGTCTCAATATATGTGCAAAATTTCACAAAAATCGGTTCAGATTTAAATATAGCTCCCATATATATCTTTCATCCGATTTGGCTTTTAAGACTGTAAAAGCCACGCATGAGGTGCTTTATTTCACGTCTTCATATGTGTGCAAAATTTCATAAAAATCGATTTAGATTTACATATAGCTACCATATATATCTTTCATCCGATATGGCCTTTTAAGGCAGTAGAATCCACAATTTTCGTCCGATTTTGCACCTTTAAATTGACGTTCCAATGCGTGCGCAAAATTTCATTAAAGTCATTCCTAATTTAGATCTAGCTCCAATGTGTATATTTCATCCGATATGGACTTTTAAGGCAGTAAAAACCACAATTTTTGTCACATCTCCACAATCTAGAGCGTGAGATGTTCTATTTCATGTCCCAGTATGTGTCAATAAAATTGCCACAGGTTTCGATATAACTCCCATATAATTTATATTTATAATTATCCGATATGGCCTTTTAAAGATGTGGCAATCCAAATCTTTTGTCCTATGGTAGGAAAATCCTACAATGTTCTAAATTGCTATTTCAATTGGTATCCAAATTACAGTCTGACGAGATTTCGAGATAAGTTCTACATATAAAAAGTACTTCATGTACTAGGTGGTGTAGGGTATTATATAGTCGGCACGGATTGACTTTTGCCTTTCCTTACTGGTTCATATATACCCGAGGTGGTGGGTATCCATAGTTCGGCCCGGCTGAACTTAACGCCGTATAGGGGATGTCATGGCGATGGAGAATTCATTAGGGTCTTACACCATTGTTTGGAGGTGTAACAAAGGAAATGCCGAAATTCGAGTAATTCCATCTCATTCTGGAGCTTTTAAAATCCCATATTTCAAGGAAACATTTAACAAGTGTTGTTTTTAAGGCAAATATATCAACTCAGAGTTCAAACTTCCATGCTAAAAATTTTTTTAAAATCAAATCGCTATGTTATGTATATTTGCCCATGAACATTCCATTGTATCTCACAAATAACGCCAGCATGAGAGATGGATAACCACCACTGAAAATTGTCTCTGATGTTCTCGACAGGATTCGAACTCGTTCGTTCAGCGTCATAGGCGGACATGTTAACCTCTGCGCTAAGGTGGTCGCCAAGTACAAGTCATAAATTTTGTATAAATTTTCGAAAAAATTACCCTAGTTCAATCTTTGCAGCTTCTTAATTGCAGACATCTTAAAATTTTGCTTGCTCTTTGTGAGAAAAATGGAAAAATTTATATCGGCCGTATATTCTTAGGAATTTTTCTTCTTTCCTGTTCACTTTTAGAATGAAAGTTTTATTTAAGCTAAACGAAAATAGGTGTATATTGATTAAAAAAATATATTTATGAACGAAAATTCTTGAAGGATTACAGGATCACCCAGGACCCTCCCTGGCTACGCCTATGGCCTTAACATATGTACATTGAAATCAGTTTTCACATTCACATCATAGCAAAATTAATTTGAATTGCTCTGCATATTACCCTAGCGAGCAATTAGTGATACTCAAATGATTTTGTGCGGTTATTAATGGTCAAACAAATTCGTAAAATGTTTGTTCTCATTATTTTTTTTTTTTTACAAAATAAAATAAAATAAAAAATAAACAAAATACGTGTACTTACCAGTGGCAAACGAATGGCAGCATAATAGTTGTGCAGGCATAACGGGCTTATGAAACATAAAACTGAATGTCCATTGCTGTTGATCCGCAAAAATTGATTCAATGGATTTTTATTTTCCAATTCCAATTTGTTTAATTTAATATGATTGGGCAATTATCAAGTTGAAACACTGTTTTGCGGACATTGCCACCAGCATACAATTTAATCAAATATTGCGGTTTTTAGACTTGGCCACAAGCTCAAATTCGATTTAATGTTCAGCAAAAACGAAACGAATGAAATCATTGGAGCCACACATTTACACACGCAGACACTTTGTTTTTGGCAATCGATTGTTAACAAGTCCTTTGGAGATACTTTAAATTAATTGGTCGATTTGAATCGTTGCAAAATATAAAACATAGTTAAATAGTGATAGGTGGGTGCCCTTTGATTTGTGGCATCACTTAGTGTTTAAAACGAATCTTTTATTTCAACTTTGGAAATGTTACACTTTCATTAGGATAAGGTATCGCGTCATCAAAGCCCATACCCCATACCCATTACACTCGTTGATGGTTGGTCGGTCACTAATGCACGACGTCAAAAAGGCACAAAGACACACTAGCAGCACTTGGGCTCACGTGAAACATGCATACACACACACACACAGACACACACAAACACTCAACGCCTGATGATTGTCGAGGACACCCACAAATATTGTAAGGACTCGGGGACACTTTCTTGCTTTTGGTTGCCTTGAAGTGTTAGTGTTAGTCTAGAATCACTTTGGCTTAGTCAGTCGCTGGCAGGATGGAAGGTTGATCCCACGAATGGATGGATGGATGGATGAATGAATGAATGGATGATAGCAATGAGACACACATCTGTATCATACCACTCGCGTTTCATAACTGGCCAAGTCACGGTTAACTACTGAACGCACACAACAAAATTGTTGGGCAAAACTTCGTTTTCTCCAACGAAATGTGAGCCTGCTGCTGATGGCAGCGCTGCCCCAGAGTCGGATGGTTGGATGTTCGACGACGAGATGACAGACTTGGTGCGCTAATATAATCATCACACAATTGCAGCTTCAAATTGAACTTCCTAGCAGTAGTGCGCCCACCATCAACATCATCATCGCCATCCTTATCATTGTTCGAGGAGGATGAGAGTTACATGTTGAAGTTAAACAGCCGGCAGAGATGTTTATAAGAACGTCAACCTAGGCAGTGGCGGAAGAGGAGACAGCGCCAGTTACGCTGGTGTTCGCAATAGATTTACTATTTGCACAATGACGAAGAGAGGCAAAAAACAAGAATTGCAAACTCAGGAAGCACCTTACACTACTTCTACACCCAGCCACCTACAAGGCGTCAAGGCGACTGCAACGCGGTTTCCGTGTGAGAGATGACTTAACGTGTGTATGGCAGGCGTATGGGCGGTCGGACAGACTAGTTTGATGGCTGGCTGGTTGGCTTATTACCAGCTCGAAAAACGAGGAAAGCGCAAAACGAAATCAGCAAAAAATGGCTAACGAGAAAACTGGCACAGCGACACCCTGGCCGTCATTAGGCTCGTCTTCTCGTCGGATGGCAAAAAGACACGTTTGAAGACAAGTTCCATGGCATTTACATGCAGCACCCGAAGCTTTACGAAATGCTGAAATGTTGTTTTGTGTAAAAGTTCTGCAGTTTAAAGATGTGCCTCCTCTGCTACAGCTCTCAGCAGGCCAAAAGTAGTGTTGGTATGCGAGTGTGTGTATGTGTGTGTGTGTGTGTGAGGTAGCATGCAGCCTGGATTCTGCAGTTGAACAGAGTAGTATGTCAGTGTGTCTATGTAACGCTACGAAGCACAACACGAAAAATCAGAACAGCAAACGACAAGGATGTAGTTCAAGTGGAACTCAATGAAAATGGCACGCACACGACGCAGCATCCAGTAACACGAAACAAGTGTTAGTGGGTCTGTTTCGCTCTCTCTCTCTGACTGTCTCCCAAACGCTCTCTCTCTCTCTCTAGCCAAACTATGTTAGTCTCTTTAACATAGAGCACACTGCTGCGACCCAGTTACGGGGATTTTCTTATAACCTTAGCGTCTGCTAGTCTGCTTTGGCGTGGTTCACATCAAACATCCTGTCACGCTTGTAGTCTGCACATATATACGACCGTTTTGCTATCCACCCATCCATTCATTACGTTTCAGTCGTTCGTGCCGCAACCATTTGCTATTTGCGTTTTTTCTCTACCAACACTAACTGGCCAAACCCTTATTTTGTACGGTATGACGAAATTATCTGTGGATGAATGCAACCTGCCGGTATTTTTGGCCAACAGCCATAGTATTTGAACAGTTTTAAAGGCGAGTCTACACTGATTTCCTTCAACATGGGCAAATTCCTTTAGACTCTGTTTTGCTGCTAGCACGTCATCCTCTATGTGTGTGTGGAACGCCCTGGAATTGAAATGTTTGTGCAATGGTCACCGTAACATAACGTGAATTTAGGTGTGTTACATATTGGACGCATGTGGCGGAATTTTTGCGCTGGTGTGGCAAAAGCCATATTTGGCATGGGCAGCAATGGTATGTGGATGCCGCCCATTTGGCTGGTGTTCGATGGCATCAAGTTGTAGTTCCTTGTCGCAGGATATGTTTGCAAAGTATTTGTACTCGTTCGCTGGTGTGTGTGTGTGTGTGTGCGCCATAAATGTTTGCCTCTTTAGGTTTGGGAATTCAGTTTTTGTGTCTGTGTGCATTGCACAAAAACCATTCTTCTCATGTGAATCGGTTATGTTTAAATTTTTAAAAACTTGATGATGTTTGGCCCCAGGAATGTGGTTTATGTGTACTTTGCACACACACACACGCGCACATACACAATATTGTGTGTCACACGGCTGATGTTCTCTATTAATTGCCCTTTAAGCGAGTTTTTTTTTTCATTCTCATTTCCTAATTGCTCCAAATTGGCGGTGTGTTCTGTGTAACAAGCATAATCTCGCGACAACCATCGATGTTTAGTCGCAAAGATCTCATCAGTCATTGCAAATTGTAGTCAACCTTAAGCATTGACATTGTATGATGCATAAGAGTAATGATGCATAAAATTCGGCCAGGCCGGACTTTGGATACCCACCACCTCTGATATTCTTTTTAATCTCACTATCTCAAGTCTGGTGAAAAATATTCCACTTATGAAACCTCCAGACACAACGCAAAATAGTTGAATCTGGACCAATCTCAACCGGGCCGTCAAGGGATCTTACACAATTCATTGTCCTAGACCTTAAAACGGGAAAACTGTCTATATGGTAACTATTGGGTAGCCCAAAAAGTAATTGCGGATTTTTCATATAGTCGGCGTTGACAAATTTTTTTACAGCTTGTGACTCTGTAATTGCATTCTTTCTTCTGTCAGTTATCAGCTGTTACTTTTAGCTTGCTTTAGAAAAAAAGTGTAAAAAAAGTATATTTGATTAAAGTTCATTCTAAGTTTTATTAAAAAAGCATTTACTTTCTTTTAAAAAATACGCAATTACTTTTTGGGCAACCCAATATAATACTTCTACGGGGTAAGGATCCGAACCAGCTATACAGAAAATATAAAAAATAGAAATATATTAAAATATAGTCCGATCTACACCGTATTCAGGATGTGTGATAATGCCTTAGGTTGAAAGGAGGGTGCAGATATTAATCCGTCCCATGGCACTATGGACATACACCTAAGCCAGTATTCGGCTTTTTGTGCGCTCTAAGAACTATAAAGTAACCTCTAGAAAGAAAATTTAAAGTTAGGAATTCCGTGCTACTTAGAAAATCCTTAATTGTTTTCAATACCACTCCCCTAAGTTGGTTCATATCAGGTATTGTGTCTCCATCTAAGTGCCGGTATCTGTTAGACGCGAAAGACGGGCAATGACAAAGGAAATGCTCAAATGTCTCATCATCTTCCCCGCATGCCCTACACATGCTATCACTTGCCGCACAGATTTTACATAAGTGAGCTCGTAGTCCTATGTGTCTCGTTACGATACCAATAGCTATACTGACCTCCTTTTTGCTTTCTTTCAATTGTAGAATCATCTTCTCACGATCTGCATCCCCCATAGGATTATCGCCGTCCTACCGACCGTTTCGCTGTTCCACAAGGTTTCATGCGCATTCGTCGCCCTCTCCCTTATCTCCGACTGCGTCGTCCCGAAATGCTTCGGGTTAACCAAGTTTATTGACCGCAGTCCTCTGGCCTTCACTGCCAAATCGTCTGGCCTTTCTTTTCCCCTTACTCCGTTATCGCCTGGCAACCAAACGATGCCAATTATGCCATCCTCAGAGAAGGCTTTAATCCCCTTCCTACACTGCAAGACTTTTCTTGACCTTACCGTCCTGGTTGTTATTGCCTTTACGGCAACTTTACTGTCCGTAAAGATGTTAACACTCGACGTCCTCGCATTAGCACCACACCACTTCAAGCATTCCGTGATCGCCTGGATCTCCGCCTGCAGGACCGTTTTGTGGTCAGGCAGTCTTAACCTGATCTCAGTCCCTGGTTTCTCAATGTAATCCCCCAGGCCCACTCTGTCCTCTAGCTTTGATCCATCTGTGTAACATGATTTTCCAGATGGCAATACTAGGGTTCCGTCAATCCAAGACTGTGCCGATGGCAGCAGTGCCCCGCACTCGACTTCAAGGTTCATCTCAGGTATCCGATCGTTAAACTCTTCCATTCCTTCCAGGTTTCCTATCGTGGCCTCGATTATATCGCGATGGTATCAGCTGCTCCCATCCTCAATCTACTCTCCCATCGCCTTAAGTCTCATAGCCGCAGTGGCTGCCTCACACTTAATCTGTATGTCAATTGGTCGGATATCTAGAATAGTCTCCATTGCCCTAGTGAGTGTGGTCCTCATCGCTCCGCCAATGCCAAGACAGCATGTTCTCTGAACCTGTTGTATGGTCCTTATGTTGCACTTTTTCTCCATAGCAGTCTACCAAACTACTGAGGCGTAAGTAAGTATTGGTCGTATCACGCTCCTGTAGCCAGTGGACCTTCCTCGTATTCAGCCCTCATTTCGAGCCTATGGCCTTTCTACATAGTGCCCACCATCTGTGAGCCTTCTCAGTACGCTCCCGAATGGAATACACTTCCAATTCAGTTTCTTGTCCAAGATCACACCTAAGTATTTAACTTTGTCAGATATCGAAAGCGTCTTATTGAGGAAACGTGGTGCGTTAAATTCCCCCACCTTCGTCTTTCCTCGTGAACAGGCGTATATTACTCTTTTCTGGGTTAACATTTAGACCTCTAGATCTAGCCCAGTCATATGCCATATGCAGGACCCTTTCGGCCCTACTGCATAGCTCGTTCGGGTTCTTACCCCTTAGAAGTATTATAACATCGTCTGAGTAGCAGAAGGGTTCAAATCCCTCCTCAGTCAGCATCCGTAATAGGTCATTTATGGTGGTCACCCATAGGAGTGGCAATAAAATCCCCCCTGTGGCGTGCTCTGTGCCACTTTCTCCCTTATATTTATGCCATGGGACACATAATTTATCCACCTGTTCCTTAACATTTGGTTTATCCAGACTGTAAGCAGGAGGATTTGCCTGCACCAAAGCCATCGGTTTGATGTTTAATTCTTTGGTAGATGATCCGGACTTCATTGTGTCTCCTGTACAACTCAATTTGCTCACACTCACGTCTTCCCATTTCCTTTTTCTTTCTGCAGAATAGACGTTTCTACTCTCTCCATTTCTCCCGACACCACTCCTTCATCTGGTGCGCTGCCATCTGTTGTGTTTGCAGCTTTTCAATGTCAGATCGTACTTTAATCGCCATGTTCATACGGGTGCTATCCTTTGCTGCAAGATAATGATCCGAACCTATATTCGCTCCACGAACCGATCGTACATTTAACAAGCCGGATGAGAGCGTTCCATGTATCACAACGTTATCAATTTGTTTTCTCGTGTTTTGATCGGGTGACAGCCATGTGGCTTTGTAAATATTTTTATGTTGAAGTCTTGTGCTATTAACTACCATATTTTTTGCCGCAGCGAAATCTATCAGCCACAATCCATTACTGGATGTTATCTCCTGGAGGATAAATTTTCCGACTGTTGGACGAAATATGTCTTCCTTCCATATTTTCGCATTAAAATCTCCCAGAACGGTTTTAATATCATGGGCGGGGCAGCGGTAATATTATCTCTTTAGGCGTTCTTAGAAAATATCCTTGGTCTGCCCGTCCTTGTCTTTCGTCGGGGCATGGGCACAAATAAGGCTGATGTTGAATTGATTGTGGTTACCCTCTCATCCACCGCAGTAAAGCGGGTTACTGCCCCAGCGCCCCAACCGCATGGGTTTTGTGGGATTGCACATGTATCCCTCGTTGTGGCGAGCCGCTTGCTCCAATATCCGACGCTCGCCTTAAGCCGCCCCTAGCTTGGGAACAGATGCTGAGGTTGGTTATTTGAAGACGGCAATAAGTTGCCTTGTCATTTCGAGTATCATTGGCACTCCATATTTAATAAAGAGACAGTGCCACCTGATTCCTCCCTGAGACTCTCCTCTCGAAAATCGCTGACTGCCCTCGGCCGCATTTGCAGCTACTCCGCATAAAAACGAAACTTTCCACCATCCGCAACCTGTGGACGCAATCCGGCAGCTTTCAGCTAAGCTTCCCGTGGTAACGATGGACACCACACAAGTCGGAACTCAAAGTTCCAGCCTGTGTGGTGCTCATAGTTATCCCGTGTCGGTCGGGGAGATAATGCTTAGCGCTTGAAATTTTGCACAAACAACTCCTATTAGTGATGGTCAGTTGAGATTGTAAATGGGTTATATCGGCTCATGTTTTGTTATGGTTGCCATATACAACGATCCTGGATCTTGACTTCTTGGGCCTTTAGAGGGCACAATTCTTATGCGATTTGGCTAAAATTTTGTATGCATGGTCCAAATCGGTTCAAAACTTGATATAGCTCCAATACGCGCCGATCTCCTGATTTGAGCCTTTCCTTTTTGAGCCTCTGGATGGCGCAATTCTTATCCAAGTTGGCTAATTTTTTTTTTAACGACTTCTCCTATTACCTTCCCCATAGTTATTAAATATTGTCTGAATCGGTCCATAACCTGATATATTGTAGATCCCATAAAAAGCGATCTCCCGATTTTATTTCGTGGGTCATTTTTGGGCTCAATTCTTATCCAATTTGGCTGAAATTTTGCACAATAACTTTCACTATGGTCTCCAACATGCAAAACAAATATGATACAAATCGGTAAATAACCTGAAATAGCTCCAATAACAGTCAATTTTTATCCGTTATTTTAGTCTGTGAAGAGATATCGGTCAAAAAACTAGGAAAATGTAATCAATGGCCTAGTTGCCCATAAGAAGAATTATAACATCCTCTGCATAGCACACGAGCTAAAATCTCTTTTCAGACAGCATCCGTAGTAGGTTACTTATCGTCACTCATTTGGGTGATCACCATAAATAACCTATTACGGATGCTGACTGAGGAGGGATTTGAACCCGTCTGTTATACAGACGATGTTATAATACTTCTTAAGGGTAAGGATCCAAACCAGCTATGCAGAAGGGTCTGGCATATGGCATATGACTGGGCTAGACCCAGTGGTCTCAATATTAACCAAGACAAGACTGAAATATGCCTGTGTACGAGGAAGACGATGGTGGGCAAATTTGATGCACCACGTTTCCTCAATAAAACAATTTCGATATGTGATAACGTCAAATACTTAGGAGTGATCTTGGATAGGAAACTGAATTGGAAGTGTCACATTCAAAAGCTTACTGAGAAGGCTCACAAATGTTGGAAACTATGTAGACGGTTGGGAACTATGTAGGCTCGAAATGGGGCCCGCATCCAGGGATAGTCCTCTGGTTCTACATGAGCATGATAAGACCAATACTTACTTACGCCTCAGTAGTTTGGTGGACTGCTATGGAGAAAAAGTGCTAAATAAGGACCATAAAACAAGTTCAGAGAACATGTTGTCTTGGCATAGGCGGAGCGATGAGAACCACGCCTACTAGGGCACTGGAGACTATTCTAGATATCCGACCCATTGACATACAGATTAAGTGTGAGGCAGCCACTGCGGCTATCAGACTTAAGGTTATGGGCGAATAGATTAAGGATAGGAGCAGCTTATACCATCGCGGTATAATCGAGGCGACGATAGGAAACCTGGAAGGATGGGAAGAGGTTTCCGATCGGATACCAGAGATGAACCTTGAGGTCAAGTGCGAGGAAGCGGCTGACAGTGGCACAGTCTTGGGTTGACGAAACCCTAGTATTGCCATCTGGAAGGTCATTTTACACGGACGGATCAAAGCTGGAGGACAGAGTTGCTCTGTGGGTCTACATTGAGAAATAAGGGTCTGAGATATGTTTTCGACTGCCTAACCATAATATGCTACTGCAGGTGGAGATCCGGGCGATCACGATTTGCTTGAGGTGCTGTGGTTTTAACGCGAGAACGTTGAGTATGAACATCTTTACGGGCTGTAAACTGCTCAGAAGGGCAAGGGATGGTAAGGTCACGAACAGTCTTGCTGTGTAAGAAGCCGATTAAAGCCATCTCTGAGGATGGATGAAAGGGCAGACGATTTGGCGATGAAGGCCAGAGGACTGCCGTCAATAAACTTGGTTAGCCCGAAGCCTTTCGGGTCGACGCAGTCCGAGTTAAGGCAGTGGGCGACGAATGCGCATGCAACCTTGTAGAACAGCGAAACGCTCGGTAGGACCGCGAAAATCCTATGGGGGGATCCAGATCATGAGAGGACGAGGCTATTACAGAAAGGAAGAAAGAAGAAGATCAGTAAAGCTATTGGTATCACAACGAGATACATAGAACTATGAGCTCACTTATGTACAATCGGTGCGGCAACTGATAGCATGTGTAGGGCATGTGGGAGAGATGATGAGACGCTGGAGTATTTCCTATGTTTTTGCCCTGCTTTTGCGGTTAACAAACACCTGTACTTACGTGGGCACACAATGCCCTGGAGCTGTTTATAACTCTGAACCGATTTCGACCAAACTTATTAGATATTGTGGTAGTCATCGAGGAAAGCGTCGTGTAAACTTTTGGCATGATTGGTCAATAAATGAGCTTGCAGTGGCTCTAGAGGTGAAAATCGGGCGATATACATATGTAAAAGCTATATCTAAATCTAAACCCATTTCTAAATATATTTTCGTTCGTTTTGACATTCCATATCGATTTAGCTTCCGACTAATGTTGATCGGTTTGGATTGTATATGGTTCTTGTGGTTCAGGTCTTAACCCCTTGGCCTCCTATCCGATTTGGCTGCAATTTCGCATCTCGTTTGACAGGTGTTTTGATTTTTAACAATTGCAGCATATATGGTCCAATATTATAGACCGATTAACTTCTAAAGGGCACAATTATTATCCGATTGGATAGAAATATTTGCGAATGAACTTTTTTATGACTTTTAACCAGTAAGAAAGGGCAAAAGTCGGGCGTTTCCGACTGTATAATACCTTACACCTACCCTATAAGTACAATGTGGGACCTATATCCAATTCTGATCTAATTTTGATGGACCTCGGCGAGCTTAAACTGAAAAAACTATGGTTGACAAATGACAACATTATGGTAAATTTCCCAAAATCTGACGAACGTATATATGAGAGCTATATCTAATTCTGAACCGATTCCCAGCAAACTTCTCAGACAATGTGGTAGTCGTCGGGGAAAGCGTTGTGCATAATTTTGGCAACATTGGTCAATAAATGCGCTTGCAGTGGCTCTTGGGGTAAAAATCTGGCGATCTACATATATGACAGCTATAGCTAACTCTGGGCCGATTTCTATGAAAATCACCAGTAATGTCGAGAGAAGTAAAAAAAAACATTTCTACCCAATTTTGAGAGAATCGGTTAACAAATGACCATTTTATTGCATTATTACTGAAAATCGGACGAACATATATATAGGAGCTATATCCAGATGTGAACCGATTTTATCTAATTTCAATAGGCTTCGTCTCTAGGCCGAAAAACGTGCCTGTACCAAATTTGAAGACGATCGGATGAAAACTTCGACATGTGCTTTGTTCACAAATTAACATGGACAGACGGACAGACAGACGGACATAGCTAAATCTAATCAGAAAGTGATTTTGAGTCGATCGGTATACTTATCAATGGGTCTATCTATCTTCCTTTTGGGTGTTACAAACAGTGGTGTAGGGTATAACAACTATGCTGGGTGAGATCTAAATCTATCCATAACCTGATATAATCGCCATTTAAACTGATTTCGGGTCGTGACTTCTTGAGCTCCTAGAGCGAGTAATTATTATTCGATTTGGCTGAAATTTTGCAAGCAGTGTTTTGTTTTGACTTCTAACAACTGTGCCACATATGGTCCAAATCTTTTCATAATCTGTTTGATTTCTTGAGCCTCTGGAGGGTGCATTTACTATCCGATTTGGCTGAAATTATAAACGTGGTATTTTTGTGCGAGGTCTAACAGCCTTGACAAAGAAGGTCTATACCGGTCGATAACTTGATATAGCTCCTATATATTTCAAAAGCCATTCAAAGAACTAGTCACTTGCGATCCATTGTGGAGAGCATATAAAATTCATTCCGGCCGAACTTAGGACACTTTTACTTGTTTTGTCATAACTTTTTATACCAGACACTGTAGGTATGTTAACTTAACATGTGCCATTTCACATAGTTTCATCCTCTGCCGGTGTTTTCGCAAATTTTTCTTACTTCCATGTTGTACCACCTCCACCAAAAGGATATGAAAGTGACTGCGCAGGTCTGGCAAACGTTTAAATCTGATTCCTGAAACTTCTCTCAAAATATTGAAGATAAAAACAACACCTCCGAATGTTTTTATTCAGTTGTAGCTGGCACAGCTTTGGGATGGCAACGACTAACAAATACTCGCTTCACTCCTTTTTATTTATCAGCTAAGTCTGCAGATTTTTATACCACCACGTGTGACGTAGTGATGCAAATGCTATACAAAAATTTCTAGAGTATTACTTTGGACACATTACTAGAGTTTGTAGTTCAGTTGACATGTCATTAATATAACTATAGCAAAAGCATGACTTGAAATTTTTAAAAACACTTTTATTCTGAAGCAAATCCTTTTTTAGCAGTTGCATAAAAGTGGACCAAACCAAAACTTATATCATTTTAGTAAGCGTGCTAACTCAAGCAATGCTTTCCAAAAATTCATACCAGATTCTCAGCACCATAGGCAAAAAATCTTTAAAGATTTAAACAGGAAAATAGTTAAGAAGAAAACGGATCGACTGTCCAAAAATAAGCTTGAGATAATGAAATAATGCCAAAAAAAACTTTGCCGATATACCAAGTATGGTAGTGAGCAGGTATGTTAGCTTCAATCAGGCATAAGGTACAGTACATTGTCCATGGCTATATTCCAATTTTGTGAAGACAATATACCTCCTAGGGTATATATTATTGGTCTACGAATTCAAGTTTGGATGTAAGGTGTACTCCATTCTTAAAATACTTCATTTCAGTCCGATATTCTCATGATGTCTGATTTAGTGGTGTTTTCGGGGGTAAGGTGGTCCCCCAGACACTTGGCCCTGATAAAATATCAGCATCGTGCTCTTTTTTCAAAAACCATTTATTTAAACCCCATATAGCCATTGGTTTAGGGGAGTTTACACGACGAGGAGCCCCCAAACACATGGCCCCAAAATAGGTTATCGAAATCGTTTTCTAATCTCAAATACCTTTCATTTGATCCACATATTGGCATGGTCGAATAATGTTTACCCTTTGTGGGGTGTTTTGGGAAAGGGGTGATGCCCTAAATACATGGTCCTACATTTGGATATCAAATTCGTATTCTACTGCCAAATACCATTGTTTGAGCCCCATATTGCGATGGTCAGCAAAAAATTTATGTTTGTGGGGTATTTTGGGAAAGGGGTAGACCCCCAAAAAATCGGTCCCGAAAATGGGTATTAATTCTTGCTCTACCCCCCAATTACTTTCATTTAAGCCCCATATTAACATGGTCTGTAAATATGCCCGATTTAGGGGTGTTTTGGGGAGTGGGGTGCTCCCCCAATCACTAAGCCCTGAAAATATATCGGCAACGTTCTCTATTCTCATATATTTGAACCCCATTGCCCTCAAAATTGGATATCAAATTCGTTTTCTAATCTCAAATACCATTCACTTAAACCCCTTATTGAAAAAGCCAACAAATGTCCGGTTTTGTGGGATGGGTGGCAACTCAGAAAATTGGCCTTGAAAATATGTATCAGATTGCCTCATATTGCAATAGTCAGCAAATACTTCCTATTTAGGTGGTGTTGTGGGGGTGGGGTGGCCCCGTAGTCAATTTCCCGAATATTGATATCAAATTCGTGCTTTACTCCCAAAGACCTTTCATTTGAGACCCATATTTCTATGGTAGCAAATTTGTCCCCTTTGGCGGATGTTTTTAGGGAAAGGCGGCCCCCCAAACACTTGGTCCCATATTTGGATATCAGATTCTAATTCTACACTCAAATACCTTTTATGTAAGCCCCATATTCTAATATTCTTTTGAGTCCCATATTGTTTCCCCATTGTTTTGATAGGTCAAATAACCTATAGGAGGCGATTTTAGGAGGTAAAACACCACTTAGGTACATGGACACAAGGTTTAATGCCATATTCGTAATCTGCTCTCAAATCATTTGAGTTTCGCCAAACTATGATGGAGTAGTATTCCCATTTGGGGAGCTTATAGGGGATGGGGCGACTATAAATTACTTGGACCTCGTTTTTTATGTCATATTCGTAGTCTACTCTCGAATACCATTCATTTGAGTCCTATATTGATATATACATCCAATATGTCTATTTGGAGCAGTTTTCGAGGTTAGGCTACCCCTTGGATACTTGAACCTAAGTTTTTACTCTCCAATATCTTTCATTTGATACCCATAGTGTTGGTCAACTTTTGATTTTGGGTGGCGTTTTTGTGGTAACGGGGGAGTATTCGTCCCCTTCCAACATCAACAAATTACATAGCCTTCCTGACAATATTCAATCTACTGGCGAATACCTTTCTTTCGAGCCCCATATTGTCATTATCGTCCAATAAACCTATTTTGAGGGGTTTCTGGTACTCTACTCTTAAATACCTTTAATTTAAGTCCCATATTGTCCCAATCGGTCCAATTTTAGTTTTGGGTGGTACATTTGGGGTAAGTTGGAGGGTCCGCCTCCCTTGCGATACTAAAAACTTATATAGCCTATTGCTCCTTCCTGACCATATTCGTAATCTACTCCCGAATACCTTCATTCGATCCCCATTTTGTCATTATCGTCCAATAAACCTATTTTGGGGGGTTTTGGGGGTCGGGGCGGCCCCCCAATTACTTGGACCAAATTTTTAATATGGAATTTGTACTCTACTCTTGAAAACCTTTTATTTAAGTCCTATATTGTCCCAATCGGTCCACTTTTATTTTTGGCTGGTACTTTTGGGGTAAGGGGGAGGGTCCGCCCCCAATGCGATATCGAAAAATTATATAGCCTATTGCTCCTTTCTGACAACTCCCCACAATCTGTGAAAATTTCAAAGAAATCGGATTAGCCGTTTATGAGTCTATACGGAACAAACAAATTTACAAACCCACAAACAAACAAACAAACAAACACAAACTCATTTTTATGTATATAGATAAACTTTCAGAAGAATTCATGGTGGTGGGTTCCGCAATTCGCCCGGCCGGTTTTAGCACTCTTTTACTTGTTAAAGTTATCACCGTTTATGGATTTACATATATAGCAAAAACAAACCAAACAAAGCGAAGACTTACATGGCTCAAGGAATACAATAAGATTACCAGAGTGGCAAAACGTTCCTCCAGAAAACTTTTCCACCAACAGGCCCATAGCGTTATGACGCCGCCTAGATGAAGAAGTGTCTGTCGAAACTGAAACTTTACTAGACGACATGGGAGTGAGAGCAGAGATAACGGACGAAATTTTGAGGCTTTTGATGAAAACGCATTTTCCCCAGGGTACGACGGGACCCACGGACATACCGGAATCTTGGAGTAATGAGGTTGATAGAAGGCTTATCATTAGAGAATTTATGGTAAAAAAACCCTTGTAGAGCTTAAAACTATTTAACTCATCCGGATCTGACGGAATATTTCCGGCGTTACTACAGAAAGAGACAGACTATCTGGCGCACAACAGGGCCAATATTTTCACAGCGTGCCTAGGAATTGCATATACTCCAAAAGCGTGGCAGGGGGCAAGGGTGGTATTTATACCCAAGCCCGGCAAGGCAAGTTATGCGACATGCTAAGGAACAGGTGGAATGTATTGTGGATACCATGATAAAGAGTAGGACATCCAGCGAACTACTCAAATACAAAAGATTGGGTTGCCCAAAAAGTAATTGCGGATTTTTTAAAAGAAAGTAAATGCATTTTTAATAAAACTTAGAATGAACTTTAATCAAATATACTTTTTTTACACTTTTTTTCTAAAGCTAGCTAAAAGCAACAGCTGATAACTGACAGAAGAAAGAATGCAATTACAGAGTTACAAGCTGTGAAAAAATTTGTCAACTCCGACTATATGAAAAATCCGCAATAACTTTTGGGCAACCCAATACATGCCTATGTCAAGAGAAGGTCGTTGGAGACTTCCCTGGACGAAGTTGTGCGTAAAATAGAAGAATCCCTCGATGCTGAAACGTACACATTGGCGGTATGCATTGCCATCAAGGGGGGTTTTTAAACAATATGCGGACCTACACACTGATCTAATACTTAGACCTGCATCGGGTGGATCGGGTCTTTTGAGACTGGATACACCGTACACTAAGGAACAGGTAGATAAATTGTATGTCCCATGACATAAATATAGGGGAGCAAGTGGCGCAAGGCACGCCACAGGGAGCATTTAATGGCCACTCCTCTGGATGACCACCATAAACGGCCTTAAACGAATGCTTATAATACTTCTAAGTACCTCTTCTAAGTACCTCTTAGAAGTATTATAATATCGTCTGCGTAGAAGACGGGTTCAAATCCTTCCTCAGTAAGCATCCGTTTAAGGTCGTTTATGGTGGTCACCCAGAGGAGTGGCCATTAAATACTCCCTGTGGCAGGAATCTACAAGGTCCGAACCAACTATACAGAGTTACCCCAAGTGTCTTGCAGATGGCACACATCTGGGCCTGAGTCGCTAGCTTCAATAACCTACGCTCGCCTCTAGCCGCTCCTAATTTGGGATCAAGTCATTATATTGGCCATTGGTTATTTGAAGTGGCTTATTACTCGCCTTGGCATTACGAGTATCATTGTCTCTCAGTTTTTAAGAAAGAGCCAATGCCACCTGACTCCCCCACTGAGACTCTACTCTCGAAATCACTGACTGACCGCAAGGCTTTCCACTATCCGCAACCGATGGGACTCATATTTGGATATAGGTGTCATAATGACTGACCAACCGATTAAAGGTCTAAAGTGCATTTCTTCACAGAACCTGTGATATGCTTTGAACTGGTATTTAGTCAAAAGCTCTAGTGAAATGCAAGATTAAGTCTGTCAAGGGAATTTACCAAATATTCTTGCAGTATAGTCTGCTTACTATAAATTTTACCATTACACCGACTTACGAGCATCAACCTTCCCTCTTATTTCAAGGGCAGCGTTTTGTTTTCAAGAATACGTAAACACTAGGCATGGGAAACATGTTTAACGCGCAATTTATTAGAGGAATTTTCCTGGGAAATAATTTTTTGTGTGTACACAACCAATTTACATCAAGCAGTCGGTTATGGGATCAGTCGGCATATTGGCTCTTTTTCTAATGTCCATGACTTTCAGAATGCTGGTCAGTAGCCATGTACGTGTGCACTTAATGTGTGTGTACGTGAGTGAATCTTTACACCATACTTAACATTCACTACAAATATCTAGTCATATATTATCGAGTGATAAGCAATATCCTACTCTGTCTGTGTCATTCACTCACTGCCTGTTTGTTTGTATTAGAAAATAAAGTCAATGTTGGGTATAAAAAACACTCAAGCAACAAAAACCCTTAAACAAACATTTTAGTTTTCGAAATGCTGGATATGAAGTTATTGTTTACACTTACATGTTTAAACAACCTAGGCATAATAGTTTTTAAAGATTTCATTTTAGGCAGGGACATGTTGACAGAAACTAGAAAAAGGTGAAAAATCAAGACAAATTTGAGATCCAACTTTAGATAGAAGTAATTTGATCCAATTATATCTGATGGCAAATATGATTGGATCTGACAATATCAATTTGTATACCCTCCACCATAGAATGGGGGTATACTATGTGTTGCCCAAAAAGTAATTGCGGAGTTTTTAAAAGAAAGTAAATGCATTTTTAATAAAACTTAGAATAAACTTTAATCAAATATACTTTTTTTACACTTTTTTTCTAAAGCAAGCTAAAAGTAACAGCTGATAACTGACAGAAGAAAGAATGCAATTACAGAGTCACAAACTGTGAAAAAATTTGTCAACGCCGACTATATGAAAAATCCGCAATTAATTTTGGGCAACCCAATATATATACTCTTAATCAGCGTAAAAATCTAAGACGATCTAGACATGTCCGTCAGTCTGTCTGTTGAAATCACGCTACAGTCTTTAAAAATAGAGAGGGTTTAGGAATAGAGTGTTTTTCTTGGAGGACTTCTATATTCGAAATACTCGTCTAAGACCCCATAAAGTATATATATTCTTGATCGACATGACATTTTAAGTCGATCTAGCCATGTCCGTCCGTCTGTCCGTCGGTCCGTCTGTCTTACGAAAGCACGCAAACTTTCGAAGGAGTAAAGCTATCCGCTTGAAATTGTGCACAAGTACTTCTTTTTAGTGTAGGTCGGTTGGGATTGTAAATGGGCCATATCGGTCCATGTTTTGATATAGCTGCCATATAAACCGATCTTGAATCTTGACTTCTTGAGCCACTAGAGGGCGCAAGTGTGGTTTAAATCGATCAGTAACCTGATACAGCTGTCATATAAACCTATCTGGGTTCTTGACTTCTTGAGCGTCTAGAGTTCGCAATTCCTATCCGATTTGGCTGAAATTTGGCACGACGTGTTTTGTTACGACTTCCAACAACAGTTTTGAGAATAGTTCAAATCGGTCCATAACCTGTTATAGCTGCCGCATAAACCGATCTTGGGTCTTGACTTCTTGAGCTACTAGAGGGCGGAATTGTTATACGATTTGGCTGAAATTTTGCATGAAATGTTTTGTTATGACTGTCAACAACTGTTCTGAGTATGGTTGAAATCGGACCATAACCTGATATAGCTGCCATATAAACCGATTTGGGGTCTTGACTTTTTGAGCCACTAGAGGGCACAATTGTTATCCGATTTAGCTGAAATTTTGAATGAGGTGTTTTGTTATGACTTTCAACAACTGTGATAAGATGAGTTCAAATCGGTCTATAACCTGATATAGCTGCCATATAAACTAATATGGGATCTTGACTTCTTGAGCCACATTTACTATCAGATTTTGCTGAAAATTTGGACAGTGCGTTGTCTTAGGCCCTTCGATATTCTTCGTCAATTTGGCTGAGATCGGTCCAGATTGGGATATAGCTGTCATATAGACTGATCCTCCGATTTAGGGTCTTCGGCCCATAAAAGCCACATTTACTATCCGATTTTGCTGAAAATTTGGGACAGTGAGTTGTCTTAGGCCCTTCGATATTCTTCGTCCATTTGGCCCAGATCGGTGCAGATTTGGATATAGCTGCCATATAGACCGATCCTCCGATTTAGGGTCTGAGGCCCATAAAAGCCAGATTCATTATCCGATTTTGCTGAAATTTGGGACAGTGAGTTGCGTAAGGCCTTTCGACGTCCTTCGTCAATTTGGCTCAAATCGGTCTAGATTTGGATATAGCTGTCATATATACCGATCTCTCGATTTAATGTTTTGGGTCCATAAGAGACTCATTTATAGTCCAATGTTGCCGAAATTTGGGACAGAGAGTTAAGTTAAGCCCCTTCACATATTTCTGCAATTTGGTCTAGATCGATCAAGATTTGCATATAGCTGCGAGATATTGGTCTATATCTCGATTTAAAGTCTTGGCCCCAAAAAATGCGCATTTATAATCCGATTTAACTGAAATTTGACACATTGACTTATGTTAGGCTTTTCGAAATCCATGTTGTATATGGTCCAGATCGGTTTATTTTAGATATAGCTACTAAAAAGACGAATATTTTGTTATACACAATTGAACAATGACTTGTGCTTATTAGTATTTGGTCCAAATCGGATCATATTTCGATATAACTGCTATGGGACAAAAGGTATGAAATTTTCACCGTATTTCGATGAAAGGTGGTTACATATATACCCGAGGTGGTGGGTATCCAAAGTTCGGCCCGGCAACACTTAACGCCTTTTTACTTGTTTTTGCCTAAGAACAGATGCCTGGAAAAGAACTCGACAAATGCGATCTATGGTGGAGGGTATAAAAGATAGCATAGCAATTCTTACCCATTATCCATTGTTTGCCTATAAAGAGATACCGGACTAAGAACTTGCCAAATGCATGCATGCAAATGCATGGTGGAGGCCAAACTTTTCACGATTTTATCTCCTTTATTTAAAATTGGAGTATAATAACTATGGGCAAATTTTGCTCATGGACATTCCACTAAGGAACAGGGCCAAATTTCTCACATAACAATGAGTGCAGTCCGATTTAAGATTAATCTCAATGATAAGGGGCCTCCTTTTTATAGCCGAGTCCGAACGGCGTGCCTCAGTGCGACACCTCTTTGGGGAGAAATTTTACATGGCATAGTAACTCACAAATGTTACCAGCATTAGGAGGGGAAACTTCAGCGTTGCTATACAGCTCCCTAATAAGCGTCATCATCTTACCAGGAATGCCCTTCTTAAAATTTGAAGTGTACGCTCGAAGTCGATGGATAAAAAGAATAGGTGCGTATTAAGTATTGCAGACGGTGCAATGATTATACGCAAGGAGTTAATGTGGTCGGCACAAGAGCATCCTGGCCGAAAATCGAAACTCTGTCAAATGCTGCCGGAATACTGTGCAGGGGAGACTTTTCATCCCTTTATTTATTGCGTTTAGCAATATAATTCCCCTCCAGTTTTTACACTGGGTGAGGTCACCCTTCTTTGGGATTGTGACCATGATCCCTTTCTTCCATTCTGATTGGACAGCGTTTGTATACCAGGCCTCTCCGATTATTAGGATCATCGCTTGAGCTATGCAGTGTGTCCCATACCGCATTAGTTCAGCAGGTATATTATCACGCCTGGTTTTTCCGTTTTTAGGTGAGACCAGAACGGCTTCAATTTCATTGCGGGTGGGTAAAGTTGTAGATATATCCCTGCACGGATTTCGGCGCACAGAGGGCTGAGGAGGATCGGAGCTTGCGAACTTGGTTGGTGGTCCTTCGGAATTGAAGAAACGGCGCCTTCGTTCTAACTGCTGTTCTAGTGTTGTAAAGTCCGAGATATTGTGCAGAAACTTTGCAAAGACTTATTTTATACCCACCATGGGGGTATACTCGATTTGTCATTCCGTTTGCATCACATCGAAATATCCATTTCCGACCCTATGAAGTTTATATATTCTTGATCGTCGTAAAAATCTAAGACGATAAGCCATGTCCGTCCGTCTGTCTGTTGAAATCACGCTACAGTATTTAAAAATAGAGATATTGAGCTGAAACTTTGCACAGATTCTTTTTTCATCCATAGACAGGTTAAGTTCGAAGATGGGCTATATAGGACTATATCCTAATATAGCCCCTCTATAGGCCGATCCGCCGATTTCATGTCTTAAACCCATGAATGTCACATTTATTATATGATTTTGCTGTCCCAAAGACATTGAATTGCGTTAGGCCACTCGACATATTTCTTCACTTTGGACCAGATCGGTCCAGATTTAGATATAGCCGCCATATAGACCGATTTCTCGATTTAAGGTTTTGGGATCGTAAAAGGCGCATTTATTGTCCGATTTCGCCGAAATTTCGGACAGTGAGATGTGCTAAGCTCTTCAATATCCTTCTGCAATTTAGACCAGATCGGTTAAGATTTGGATATAGGTACCATATAGACCGAACTCTCGATTTAAAGATTTGGACCCATAAAAGGTGCATTTATTGTTCGATGTCGCCGAAATTTGGAACGGGGAGTTGTGTTAGGCCAATTTTAGGTTTGGGCCCATAAAATGCTCATTTATTGCCTGATTTCGGCGAAATTTAGGACAGTGAGTTGTGTCAGGCTCTTCCATATCCTACTGCAACTTGGATCAGATCGGTCCAGATTTGGGTATAGCTGCCATATAGACCGATCTTTCAATTTAAGGTATTGGTCCCATAAAAGGCGCATTTATTGTCCGATGTCGCCGAAATTTGAGACAGTGAGTTTCGTTAGGCCCTTCAACATCCTTCTAGATTTGGCCCAGATCCGTGCTGATTTGGATATAACGGCTATATAGACCGATCTCTCGATTTAAGGTCTTGGGCCCATAAAAGGCGCATTTATAATTCGATTTCGCTGATATTTGACGCAGTTAGGCTTTTCGACGTCCGTGTCGTATGTGGTTAAGATTGGTCTATACTTGGATATAGCTACCAAAAATTAACATTGACTTGCACTTATTAGACTACCCAATGTCCGTGCCGAATTTGGTCCAAGTCGTACCATATTTGGATATAGCTGCTATGGGGGCGTAGATTATGCAGTTATCACCGGATTATGACGAATCCAAAGTTTGGCCCGGTCGAACTTAACACATTTTTACTTGTTTCTCTTAAGGCACGTTAAATTTTGGATAATTGTGTGTCTCATGGCATGAACATAATGGACAAAGTGGCACAGAGCACGCCACAGGGGGGATTTTATTGCCACTCCTATGGGTGACCACCATAAATGACCTATTACGGATGCTGACTGAGGAGGGATTTGAACCCGTCTGCTACGCAGACGATGTTATAACACTTCTGAGGGGTAAGGATCCGAACGAGCTATGCAGAAGGGCCATAAGGGTCTTGCATATGGCATTTGACTGGGCTAGATTCAGAGGTCTCAATATTAACCCAGAGAAAACTGAAATATGCCTGTTCACGAGGAAGATGAAGGTGGGTCCATTTAACGCACAATATTTCTTCAATAAGACAATTTCGATATGTGACAAGGTCAAATACTTAGGTGTGATCTTGGACAGGAAACTAAATTGGAAGTGTCACATGCAGGAGCGTACTGAGAAGGCTCACAGATGTTGGGCACTATGTAGTCGGGCCGTAGGCTCGAAATGGAGCCTGAATCCTAGGATAGTTCACTGGTTCTACAGGAGCGTAATTAGACCAATACTTACTTACGCCTCAGTAGTTCGGTGGACTGCTATGGAGAAAAAGTGCAACATAATGACCGTACAATAGGTTCGGAGAATATGTTGTCTTGGCATAGGCGGAGCGATGAGGACCACGCCCACTAAGGCACTGGAGACTGTTCTAGATATCCAACCCATTGAAATACAGATTAAGTGTGAGGCAGCCACTGCGGCTGTGAGACTTAAGCGATGGGAGAACGAATTGAGGATGGGAGCAGCTCATACCATCGCAGTATTATCGAGGCGACTATAGGAAACCTGGAAGTAAGGGAAGAGGTTTCCGATTGCTGTCATCGGCACAGTCTTGGATGGACGGAACCCTAGTATTGCCATCTGGAAATTATGTTACACCGATGGATCAAAGCTAGAAGACAAAGTCCGCCTGGGGTTTACATTGTGAACAAAGGGACTGAGATGTCTTTTAGACTGCCTGACCATAATACGGTCCTGCAGGCAGAGATCTGGGCGATCTCGGAATGCATGAAGTGGTGTGGTGCTAACGCGAAGACGTCGATTATGAATATTTTCACCAAAAGTAAAATTGCCATAAGGGCAATAACAACCAGCACGGTAAGGTCACGAACAGTCTTGCAGTGTAGGAAGGAGATTAAAGCCTTCTCTGAAGTGGAAATGAAAGGGCAGTCGATTTGGCGGTGAAGGCCAGAGGACTGCTGTCAATAAACTTGGTTATTCCGAAGCATTTCGGGTTGACGCACTCCGAGTTAAGGGAGTGGACGACGAATGCGCATGCAACACTGTGGAACAGCGAAACGGACGGTAGGACACAGAAAACCCAATGTAGGATCCAGATCTGACAAAACGAGGCTATTACTGTAAGGAAGCAAAAAGGAGGTTAGTACAGCTCCCGGTTTCATAACGAGATACATAGGACTACGAGCTCACTTATGTAAAATCGGTGCGGCAAGTGATAGCATGTGTAGGTCATGGGGGGAAGATGATGAGACGTTGGAGCATTTCCTTTGTCATTGCCCGGCTTTCGCGTCTAACAGATACCGGCACTTAGGTGGGGACACAATACCAGACATGAACCACCTTAGGGAGTGATATTGAAAACAATTAAGGATTTTGTAAGTAGCACCGAATTCCTAACTTAAAATTTTCTGTTCAGAGGTTACTTTATAGTTTTTAGAGTGCACAACAAGCCGATTACTGGCTTAGGTGTATGCCCATAGTGGCATGGGGCAGATTAATATCTTCACCCTCTTTTTAACCTAACCTAACCTTAGGCAGGTTAAGAGCATAGATGGGCTATGTCGGACTGTATCGTGATATAGCCATCCTACTGACCGATCTGCCGATTAAAAGTTTTAAAGATACATGTATTATCAGATTTCAATGAATTTTGGGACTGTGAGTGATGTTAGGATATCCATGTTTAATTCCGCCCAAGTCGGACTGTATTATGATATAGCTACTTTTTATTAGTTCTCTCGATTTAAGGTGTTAAGCTCCTAAAAGACGCATTTGTTATCCGTTATTGCTAAAAGTTGGCTCAGTTTGCTGTGTTAGTCTCTTTGATATTACTTTACGCTACTTTAATTGGCAATGACAGAATATTCGTTCCCCTAGCCAAACGTAGAATAGCGTTCCAAGCGCCTCGATCTATTGCGCTCATTCTAAAATCTCTGACACCAAGTTTCGAGGTGTCTCCCACCTCTTGATCTTTCCATCGGGCTTTTGGTCTTCCCGGTTTGCTTGTACCACCGTGTTTGTCTTCAAAGGACTAATTTGCTGCAGGAACACCAAAATCAGACATGGCTTGAAATACCTTTGAACGTAAAGGTGTATCGAAGGCGGCTTTGTAGTAAGCATGGGGATGGTAGGTGTTGATTTGTCCTTTTCGGGTCTTTTCTAGGATTTGGCGCAGTGTGAATATCTGGTCCAGGGTGGATTTACCTGATACATACGCATCAGCTTATGTCGCCTTTGGTCTTAAACAGTTCAGCGGGTAATCCGTCGGCTCATGCTGCCTTGTTGTTCTTCAGTCGGGTCACTGCTACTTGGACCTCATTCTGTCTAGGAGGTAAACATTCTATACCATCATCAGGGATTGGTTCTGCGGTATCCTCTTTGCCGCCAGCATCGGACACTAACAGTTGGGTAAAATGTTCTTTCCATATCCTCAGCATGTAATCTGTGTCAGTTACCAGATTTCTTTCTTTGTCGCTGCAGGAGGATGTGCCTGCACCAAAGCCATCGGTTGGATGTTTAATTTTTTGGTAGAATTGCCGGACTTCATTCTGACTCCTGCACATCTCAATTCGCTCACACTCACGTCTTTCCATTTCCTTTTTCTTTCTGCGGAATAGACGTTTCTCCTTTTTCCCGATTCCTCTCCTTCATCTGGCGCGTTGCTATTGATTACAGGGTTGCTCTATATGCCGCATTCTTGGATTCAGTAGCATCTCGACACTCTTGGTCGTACCATGGGTTTCATGGAGGAGTTTTCCGATACCCAAGTACGGATTTCGCGGCATTTTCCATGGAATTCTTTGATATTTGTGTACAAAATGGTCCAGATCAGACTATAATTGCATATTGCATATCCATGTGTTAGCCCCTTTCATATCCTTCCCGAATACGATGGAGGTCGTAATTTATTTTGACATAACTGTCATATAGACCCCAATATTCTATTTTAACGCCTTGAACAGTGAACTGTATTCGACCCCTCGATGTCCGTGCCGAGTAAGGTGCATAGGGGCAATATTTTGCTGATTAATTTTTAACGGTTTATAGATATCCAAGGTGGTGGATATCCAAAGTTCGGCCATTTTTTTCATAACCCGATTTGCCCTAGCTGTAAGAGTTGTGTAAGTAGTACCTTAGCAATTTTTCTACTTTATTATGAGCCATGCCATACGAAAACACTTTGCCATTCATTGTATTTTTACAAAAACATAAAAATTCTTATGCTACAACCATGTTCATTCTTATTGATGCCATATTTTACATAAAAATGTATTCCTTGCCATTTCTCGTTTTATCCTCGTAAGCATGCTAACATTTTATTACAAAAACAAAATATAAATAAAAGAAAATACCAACAGCAAACAAGCAATTGTTATAAATTTGAAAATTACATTGTCGGCTGTTACCACAACACTTGTGCCAAAATTGAGCATACACTTACAAACGCTGGAGGGAACTTGCTCGACTAGTGTTGTGCCATTATATTTCATAATGGCTTTGTAATTGCCCATAGTCAACGTTGTGCTTGAAATACATCCAACAATAAACTCGGCCTGAAAGAAACAAATAAGTGAAACATCTGTTAGCTGGGCTGAGCCTTAACCCAGCCCTTTTATCATGGGTCATATGCCACACATATAAAAAATGAAAACGAACCGAAAAATAAAAAATGTTTCTTAAAGCTATTTGGTGAAAACTCATGTCGAACTTTAAAATGGAAAATTTGCCAATGTTCTAAGGAATATGTGAAAGCCATTCATGTTTGATGTAGTTTTTGGTAGTAGCAAAATGTTGATTTCTTTTTCAATGTTCTGTTCTCATTTGAATAACTTTTTGGTATTGAGTTTCACTTTTTAAGAATTTCTGTGTATTTGATGATACTTTATTTGATGTCGTGTCACCAAAACAAAATACTACTTTTTTTCTAATGTGTCGACTGACACATGTCTGTAGTCTTTAATGTAAATGAAAATTTAATGCATACTGAGGAACATAGATATAAGGGAAAACAAACGAAGACGGTGCACTGTGGTCAATATGTAAAATGAATCATAGAAAACCTAATTCAGCAGAGAGTTGATAGTTTTGTAAAACCATGCTTCTCTCAAGCACAACAGCTTTCTTTAAACCCTACACCACTGTTATGATACAGGATGCTATAGCTTTGTGCATTTATTTGCAACTCCAACAAGTAAAATGGCGTTAAGTTCTGCCGGGCCGAACTTTGGATACCCACCTCCTCGGGTATATATATAAACCACCTTTTGTCACAATCCGGTGAAATTGCATTATTTATGCCCCCATTGCAGCTTTATCGAAAAATGGTCTGATTTGGACCACATTTGATGCGGATATTGAGTGATCTAATAAGTACAAGTCATTGTTGAATTTTGTAGAATAAAATATCTTCAAATATCTTTTTGGTAGCCATATGCAAATATATACCGATCTGAAACATATACGACACGGATGTCGAAAAGCCTAACATAAGTCACTATGTAAAATTTCAGTCAAATCGTATTATAAATTCTATGTGGCCAAGACTTTAAATAGCGATATCGGTCCAAATGGCACCTATATCCAAATCTGGACCGATCTGCGCCAAAGTGAAGAAGGACCTAACACCACTTACTGTCCCAAATTTCCGCAAAATCGGATAATAAATGCACCTTTTATGGCCCCAAAACCTAAAACCGAGAGATCGGTTTATATGGCAGCTATATCCAAATCTGGACCGATCTGAGCCAAATTGATGAAGGACGTCGAAGAGCCTAACGTAACTCACTGTCTCAAATTTCGGCAAAATCGGGCAATAAAGGCGCGTATTATGGCCCTAAAACCTAAATCGACGGATCGGTCCATATGGCAGCTATATCCAAATCTGGACCGATCTGGGCCAAACTAACGAAGGATGTCGGGGGACCTACCACAATCCACTGCCCCAAAATACAGCAAATTGGTTAACAAATGTGGCTTTTATGCGCCTAAGACCCTAAATCGGAGGATCGGTCTGTATGCCAGCTATATCCAAATCTGACCCGATCTGAGCGAAACTAACGAAGGACATCGAGGAGCCTAACACAACTCACAGCCCCAAAATTCAGCAAAATCGGATAATAAATGTGGCTTTTATGGGCCTAAGACCCTAAATCGGAAGATCGGTCTGTATGGCAGCTACATCCAAATCTGACCCGATCTGAGCGAAACTTACGAAGGACATCGAGGAGCCTAACACAACTCACCGTCCCAAAATTCAGCAAAATCGGATAATAAATGTGGCTTTTATGGGCCTATGACCCTAAATCGGAGGATCGCTCCACATGGCAGCTATATCCCAATCTGGACCGATCTGAGCCAAATTGAAGAGGAATGTTGTAGGGCCTCGGCGAAATCAGCCAATAAATGAGAATTTTATGCGCCCAAAACCGTAAATCGAGAGATCGGTATATATGGCAGCTATATCCATATAAGAACCGATCTGGGCCAAATTTAGTAGGTATGTCGACTGACCTTACACAACTCTTTGTTTAAAATTTCAGCAAAATCGTTTAAAATTTCAGCAAAATTTGTGGGCCTAAGACCTTAAATCGGCGGATCGGTCTATGTGGGGGCTATATCAAGATATAGTCCGATATAGCCCATCTTCAAACTTAACCTGCTTATGTACAAAAAAAAAATAATAATCTGTGCAAAATTTCAACTCAATATCTCTATGTTTCAAGTCTTTAGCGTGATTTCAACTGACAGACGGACGGACAAACGATCGTCTTAGATTTTTACGCTGATCAAGAATATACATACTTTATAGGGTCGGAAATGGATATTTCGATGTGTTGCAAACGGAATGACAAAATGAATATACCCCCATCCTTCGGTGGTGGGTATAAAAAGTGCGGTTTCCAGGGGCTCGAGAAATCGAATCGGGAGATCGGTTTATTTGGGATCTATATCAGGTTATAGACCGACTGGGACCATACTTGGTACAGTTGTTTGAAGCCTATACGGAACACTACATGCAAAATTTCAGCCAAATCGGAAAAAAATTGCGGCTTCCAGGGGCTCAAAAAGTCAAATCGGGAGATCGGTTAATATGGGATTTATATTAGGTTATATGCCGATTTGGACTGTATTTGACACAGTTGTTGGAAGTCATAAAGGAATACCACATGCAAAATTTTAGCCAAATCCGACAAAAATTGCGACTTGCATAGGCTCCAGAAGTCAAATCGGGCGATCGGGATATGGGAGCTGTATCAGGCTATAGACCGATTTGAACCGTACTTGGCACAGTTGTTGGAACAGAACACTGCATGCAAAATTTCAGCCAAATCGGAAAAAAATGCGGCTTCCAGTGGCTCAAGAATTTAAAATGTCTGATAGGTTTATATGCGAGCTATATCTAAATCTGAACCGATATGGCCCATTTGCAATCCCCAACGACCTATATATTAGGTATCTTACAAAATTTCAAGCGTCTAGCTTTACGCGTTTTCGTCAGACGGACGGACGGACATGGCTAGATCGATTCAGAACCATGAGACAATCAAGAATATATATACTTTATGGGGTCTTCCACGAATATTTGGAGGTGTTAAAAACAGAATGACTAGATGAGTACACCCCCATCCTATTGTAGTGGGTATAAAAAATATCTTAAATCATGCTCTCATTTTTTAGACAACTTGTCTCAATAAGCTGATGTGAACATTCGCAAGTTGTTCCGATTTTTTAAGCGATGTGGACGGTTTTACGGTAGAATCTTGAAGGCATTTTCCTTCTCCTCTCTTCCAAACCTGCGAAGCCCCAAAGGCCCACAGGTGAATACAATGTGTCTACCAACGCCCTCACAAATAGTAACCTAAGCATGAGTACCAATTTGTTCCCAAGTGGACGTGTTCACCACTTTGGGTAAGAGCGGAGCACAACCTAAAACTCATTTCGATCTATGAGTCACGACAGCTGGTTGAAAACGTAACTCCACGCCAAGCTTGCGCTCCAAACGCGTTTTGCATCCAAATTATGGCCACCAAGTTAGTATCCACTGGGGCCTCACCATTGTCAGGATGGAACCGAAGTTCCAGGCGCTCCTGGCACTCGTTGTACCAGATTAAAGTCTCCGGTCGGACTTCGTAAGCCTTAAGAGACTACTAACTGTTGAACCCCAAACAGTTCCGGACTAGGAAAAAAATATGCCCTGAGTCGACCTATAGCCGGCATACAAGAGTATGCACAAAAACAACATACAATACATCAGGACAACCATATGGTCAAGGCAGGTGCCAGACCATGTCATGTGCAGCCCAAAAGCACTTAAACGCCGGTAAAGGAACATTTCGTTATGGATAACTAGCTTGTATGCACGCCTTCACCAAGTCTCGTCTGTCTCTTAATAAATGCTTCTCGGGAAAAGGTGGCCAACCCTGCAACAGTCATCTAATGAAATCCCACAACGCCTCGCTAATCCCCATCGCGCCTATATCTCTATTGTCTGCATAGAATAGGCATACAAACAGCACATGCCGCGGACAAAATCCTCTGATACAAAAATGCATTAAAGGAGCCAGGTCCCGTCAGTATGTAGCCCAAACTCAGATCAGACCCAAAGTCCGGGCGGTTTCGTATGAACGTCGCGTCACGAATAAATTCGTAAGTCAACCGACCATTGTCACTATTCGTCCATTTAGATTTCCATCTATTATCAAGACGCTCCAAAAGAAGCGACTTGAACCTCCTAACGTTCCTATCTGCCAGCTCAAAAGCAGCAGTCACGCACTAATGAATTCCCTTTTACACACTCGACCAGGAAACCCATTCTCTAGGCGTGAAAACCCAAACCCAACCCATGTCTCTGGGAGTGAAAACTCATTCTCTCTGAAACAGTTACTCGCATATATTTTACGAGAGCAACGTTTCTAATGCTAGTTCCGCCAGATCGAATCGTGGGTGGACGATACCGCGGCAAGATTTCCTTGAGCAAAATTGTCACGGTTTTGTCGTCAGCGACATCAACACCAACACCATCGCTCTATTCGCGCACAATGCCCACGACCAGCTCATCCCGAGTTTCGAACGCAAATCTGGATTCTTCTTCAACCGGGATGATGAAGTCATCCGCATATGCACTGATCTTAAAGGACTCAGCGAGACGTCCCAACAGGAATCCATCATAAGGTTCCATATATGTGGAGCACAGCACAGACCGTATCGCTAGCACCAACCACACATGCTCTTCTATGGCAGTAGTTACTACGTGCCACTGTTGGCAGCTTGTATCTTCTGTAGAAAAGAACAACTTCCGTCTTAGACCGTTTACACCTAGACCACTTTGGGTAGCTCACTTCACTGTCGTGCGTAGGACTTCCTGAAGTATATCTCTATTAGCGACCAATCTTATACCTTTTTCTCCCAGAGACAATATTGTTAATGACAATATTCCAAAGTTGACAGTACACCTTTTGGAGTTGTCTAACTGCTAAGCCATTTTTGTAGATCTACAGATCCCAAGTCTGCCATATTACAACTTTTGGTTAATAAGTATATATATTCTCTAACGGTAGTATTGATGCCAAGAAACTCATGCTCTCTGATTATTGAAGTCGGTTTTACATAATAGAAAGCCCTTGACAGTGAGAAAGCCTTCAATATAGCTACATATATCAGGTTATCAACCGATTTAGACTATACTTTGCACAGTTGTTGGAAGTGATATCAAAACATCACGTTTTGTTAACGGTTTATATGGAAGCTATATCAAAACTTGGACCGATTTGTCCCATTTACAATCCCAATCTTTCTATACTAATAAAAAGTATTTGTGAAAAATTTCTATCGGCTAGCTTTATTCCTTTGAAAGTTAGCGTGCTAGTATATCCCAATCCTATGGTGGTTGGTATAAAAGGATACATATGGCAGCCATAACCGCAGAAAGCCTCTGTACGGTTATGGCCGCCATGTGTATCCTTTTATACCAACGACCATAGGATTGGTCATTAAGTGATTCTGAGTCGATCGGTACACTTATCAATGGGCATATCTCTCTTCCTTTTGGGTGTTACAAACTAATTCACTTAGTTATAATACCCTATACCACAGTAGTGGTGTAGGGTATAAATATAGCCAACCAAAAACCGCACAAGTTTCGCTATGTCGTATAAGTTTTGTACAGGGACATAAAATAACGTATACGCCACTAAACCCTTATGCACTTCACTCTCCACATTGCTCACAAAGTGGTTAACTCGATGACTGTAGTAGTAATCGAAAAAATCTTTTACCATATGCATTTTTTCTTCAGGGCTGTTATTTGCACATGATATTGAAATCAATTTCTACAGTGCATGCCCATTGTATGTTTTCACTTGTCCTTTCCCTTATTTCTCATTCCAAATAGCTTTGGATTCTCGAAGTGCTTTGCTAACTTTAGTGTGTAGTTTTAGCAATTATATTGTTGTGTTTCCTTCAAGTTTTCGTTATTTTTATCGTCAGCTTCTAGTGGCAATTGTTGCAATGTCAAGTTAACAGGATGCTTGACAAATTGTTATGGCAAAATGTTTTGTTTGATACGCACCACGCGACTTTGACGAAACACAGAGCCAGCCGCACAATAAAGTCACATCCCCAAACAAGGAAAGCATTTTTTGTAGTTTTGACTCTGACATGTTGTCCCACACACGCAAAAGGCAAAGCAGACCAAATGACGAACACAATAAACTTCCTCAATAATTGTTCACAGTTTCCGGTTCGTTATGAAATGAGTGTGCACGAAGCACACGTTGGAATTTAATTTATTGAAAAAAAAAAATTCCAACAACTTTTACTAAGAAAAAAAATTAATTAAATTTCGTTGGTAGCCAGCTTTTAATTAAACATGCAAATGATATATAACCTGAAAAGTCATTGCAGTACTCGAAGAGCACGAAAGTTGGCTTTAATTTGGGCATGGACTTGGGAAATATATGGAAAGTTAAAATTTTTGCTGAAAATTTCCAGAATAAAGGCTTTAAAATCTTAGAGCAAACAAGTAAAAGCGTGCTAAGTTTGGCCGGGCCGAATCTTATATTCCCTACACCATGGATCCCATTTGTCCAGTTCTTTTCCCGGTATTTCTTGTTAGGCCAACAAAGGCTAAAAGAATATAATTGGTATGCTATTGAAGCTATATCAGGTTGTGGTCCGATGCGGACCATAATTGACTCTATTGTTGGAGACCATAGTAGAAGTCATTCTGTAAAATTTCAGCCAATTCGAATAAGAATTGCGTCCTTTAGGGGCTCACAAAGTAAAAAAGCGAGATCGGTTTAAATGGGAGCTGTATCAAGCTATAGACCGATTCAGACCATATTTGGACACCTATGTTGAAGGTCATGGGAGAAGTCGCTGCTCAGTCAAAAAGTCATGATCCAGATCAGTTTATAATATATCATATTATTGACCGATTTGAACCATATACTGCACAGTTGTTAGAAGTCATAACAAAACACGTCATGAAAATTTCAGCCAAATCGGATAGTAATTGTGCCCTCTAGAGGCTCAAGAAGTCAAGACCCCAGCACGGTTTATATGACAGCTATATCAGGTCCATGGACCGATTTGAACCATAATTAGCGCAGTAGTTGGAAGTGCTAACGAAAAACGTCATGCAAAAATTCAGCCAAATCGGATAATAATTGCGCCCTCTAGAGGATCAAGAAGTCAAGAACCGAGATCGGTTTAAGGACCGATTTGACCATGCTTATCACAGTAGTTGCAAGTCAAAACAAAACATGTCATGCGAAATTTCCGCCGAATCGGATAATAACTGCATCTTTTAGGGGCGCAAGATGTATAATATGGAGATCGGATTATATGGGCACTGTATCAGCCTATAGATTCAGACCATATTTAACACGTATGTTGTTGGTCATGCGAAAAGCCGTTTGTGCAAATTTTCAGCTGTATTAGGTTATGGACCTATTTGAACCATTCTTAGCAAAGAATTTGCAAGTTATAATGAAACACGTCATGCCAAATGTCTGCCAAATCAGATTAGAATTGCGCCCTCTAGTGGCTCAACAAATCAAGACCCCAGACCGGTTTACATGGCGTTTTATATACCCACCACCGAAGGATGGGGGTAAATTCATATTGTCATTCTATTTGCAACACATCGAAATATCCATTTCCGACCCTATAAACTATATATATTCTTGATCAGCGTAAAAATCTAAGACGATCTAGGCATGTCCGTCCGTCAGTCTGTAAAAATCACGCTAAAGTCTTTAAAATAGAGATATTGAGCTGATATTTTGCAAAGAATCTTTTCTTGTTCATAAGCAGGTTAAGTTCTAAGATGGGCAATATCGGACTATATCTTGATATAGCTCCCATGTTGACCGATCCGCCGATTTAGGGTCTTAGGCTCATAAAAGACACATTTATTAACCGATGTCGCTGAAATTTGAGACAGTGTGTTTAGTTTGGCTCTTCGACGTCCTTCTTCATTTTGGCTCAGATCGGTCCAGATTTGAATGTAGCTGCCATATAGACCGATTTAAGGTTTTGGGCCCACACAAGGCGCATTTATGGTCCGATGTCGCCGAAAAATGGGACAGTGAGTTAAGTTAAGCCCTTCGAAATTCCTCTTCAATTTGGTCCAGATCGGTCCAAATTTGGATATAGCTGACATATAGACCGATTCGCCGATTTAGTGCCTGAGGCCCATAAAAACCACATTTATTATCAAATTTTGCTGAAATTTGGTACAGTGAGTTGTGTTAAGCTCTCTGATATTCCTCTTTAATTTGGGCCAGGTCGGTCTAGATTTCGATAAAGCAGCCATATAGACCGATCTCAAGATTTAAGGTACAGTGAGTTGTGTTAAGCTCTCTGATATTCCTCTTCAATTTGGGCCAGGTCGGTCTAGATTTCGATAAAGCTGCCATATAGACCGATCTCAAGATTTAAGGTTTTAGGCCCATAAAAGGCGCATTTATTGTCCGATTTTGCTAAAATTTATGACAGTGAGTTGTGTTAAGCTCTTTGAGATCCGCCTTCAATTTGACCCAGATCGGTTCAGATTAGGATATAGCTGCTATATAGACCGATCTCTCGATTTAAGGTTTTGGGCCCATAATAGCCGCATTTATTGTCCGATTTTGCCAAAATTTGTGACATTGAATTGTGTTAAGCCGCTCGACATCCTTCGTCAATTTGGCCCATTTCGATCAAGAATTGAATATAGCTGCCATATAGACCGATCTTTTGATTTAAGGTTTTGGGCCCATAAAAAGCGCATTTATTGTCCGATGTCGCCGAAATTTGGGACAGTGAATAAGTTAAACCCCTCGAAATTTTTTTTCAATTTTGCCCAGATCCGTCTAGATTTGGATATAGCTGAGATATAGACCGATCCGCCGATTTAGGGTCTGAGGCCCATAAAAACTTAATTTTTATCCGATTTTGCTGAAATTTGGGACATTGAGTTGTGTTAGACCCTTCGACATTCTTCTTCAAATTGGCCCAAATCGATCCAGATTTGGTTATAAAGGGTGATTTTTTTGAGGTTAGGATTTTCATGCATTAGTATTTGACAGATCACGTGGGATTTCAGACATGGTGTCAAAGAGAAAGATGCTCAGTATGCTTTGACATTTCATCATGAATAGACTTACTAACGAGCAACGCTTGCAAATCATTGAATTTTATTACCAAAATCAGTGTTCGGTTCGAAATGTGTTCATTCACCGTTCAAGCGATGAGGCTCATTTCTGGTTGAATGGCTACGTAAATAAGCAAAATTGCCGCATTTGGAGTGAAGAGCAACCAGAAGCCGTTCAAGAACTGCCCATGCATCCCGAAAAATGCACTGTTTGGTGTGGTTTGTACGCTGGTGGAATCATTGGACCGTATTTTTCAAAGATGCTGTTGGACGCAACGTTACGGTGAATGAACACATTTCGAACCGAACACTGATTTTGGTAATAAAATTCAATGATTTGCAAGCGTTGCTCGTTAGTAAGTCTATTCATGATGAAATGTCAAAGCATACTGAGCATCTTTCTCTTTGACACCATGTCTGAAATCCCACGTGATCTGTCAAATACTAATGCATGAAAATCCTAACCTCAAAAAAATCACCCTTTAGTTGCCATATAGACCGATCATTCGATTTAAGGTTTTGAGTCCATAATAGCCACATTTATTATCCGATTTTGCTAAAATTTGGGACAGTGAATTGTGCAAAGCTCTTTGATATCCCTCTTCAATTTGGCCCAGATAAGTCAAGATTTGGATATAGCTGCCGTATAGACCGATCTCTGGATTTAAAGTTTTGGCCAAAAGAGGCGCATTTATTGTCCGATTTCGCCAAAATTTGTGACAGTGAGTTAGGTTAAGCCTTCGAAATTCTTCTTGAATTTGGCTCAGATCGGTCCAGACTTGGAAATAGCCGACATATAGACCGATCATTCGATTTAAGGTTTTGGGGCCATAAAAGGCGCATTTATTGTCCGATTTCACCAAAATTTGGGACAGTGAGTTGTGTTCGGCCTTTTGACTTTTTTCAGAAACTTGGCCCAAATCGATCCAGATTTGCATATAGCTGCCATATAGACCGATCTCTCGATTTGAAGTCTTGGCCCTATAAAAGGTGCATTTATAATCCAAGTTCACTGAAATTTGCCACAGTGACTTATATTAGGCTTTTCGACATGTATGTTGTATAAGATTTAGATCGGTTTATTTTTACATACAGCTACTAAAAACACCAATATTTTTCTTATACACAACTGAGCAATGACTTGTACCTATTAGTATTTGGTCCAAATCAGATCATATTTCGATTTAGCTGCTATGGAGCATGGGATCTGCATTTTCAGTTTCTCAGTTTTTAAAATCTCGACCACCTTTGCGTCTGTGTCTAACGGAAGTTCATCCTCCCAATACTCGTTTAATATTGCTATGATGAGTTTCCTTAAGCATCCAGACGACGCTGAAAAAGAGGTACACCGAAGGACAAAACTCCTTTAAGGAGTTTAGTATGCAAATTGCATAACTGCGGTTCCCTTCAGCCTCAACCAATCTGTCAATCATCCAGTCAGTAGTTGAAGAATTGATATAGCAATGCCTTAGTTTCCCAAGTATGGATTCGGGATCTGAAAGATTCTTTGTTATCCATGTTTGGGCCATTGGTATGAATATCTTATCTGCCTTCTTGACATAATCAAGTACTACTCGAGGCCGAATTTCATCAAATATTTTGGGCGCATAGGTAAGTATTGGAAGAACTATGCTCTACGCGTTTGCTGAGCCCCTATACCACTCTACGAAGACACTTTATCGATGAATTCCTGTTATTTTGGAACTTTGTGAACCTGAAAAGCTCAACTTTTTCAAGCATTTTTAACTGATAAGTGCTTTAACAGGGATTTATTTTTTTTTTATCGTTTTACACAAATTTAATTTCCATCATAATTACGCTTCAGTGTCTGCTAGCAATGATTAACAATATCCTCTTCTAACCACTAAACAGAAATGCATAACTCACAGCCATTGGGATAATTGAAATAATTTGCAGACAATGTACAATTCATTCAATATTCCCACGTTCACGCATCTGTCATGGGATATGAATGGAATTCCAAACTTTTATTACTTCAAATAATTTATGATTCACACATTCATGTTTGGCCATGAATTATAGCAGTCGTACGGCACATTGGACGACTTTGTTTAAAAGTTAAGTACACAATAATGCTAAACACCAAAAGAAGACATGATGCTAGAGTACTGAAAAACAAGTCAAAAGGCGTTAAGTTCGACCTGGCCGAACTTTGGATACCCACCACCTCGGGCATATATGTAAAAGCACCTTTCATCAAAATCCGGAGAAAATTGCATACCTTATGTCCCATAGCAGTTATATCGAAATATGTTCCGATTTGGACCAAATACCAATAAGTCATTGTTCAATCGCGTATAACAAAATATTGATCTTTTTAGTAGATATATATCTAAAAATAAACCGATCTGAACCATATACGACACAGTTGTCGAAAAGCCTAACATTAGTCACTGTGTCAAATTTCACTGAAATCGGATTATCAATGCGCTTTTTATGGGGCCAAGACTTTAAATCGACATACGGGTCTACATGGCAGCTATATCCAAATCTGGACCGATTTGGGGCAAGTTGCAAAAAAATTCCGAAGAGCCTAACACAACTCACTTTCCCGAATTTCGGCAACATCGGACATTAAATGCGCCTTTTATGGGCCTGAAACCTTAAATCGAGAGATCGGTCTATATGGCAGCTATATCCAAATCTAGACCGATCTAGGCCATACTGCAGAAGTATGTCAAGAGGCTTGACTTAACCCACTGTCTTAAATTTCGGCGACATCGGACAAATAAATGCCCCCCAAAACCTTAAATCGAGAGATTGGTCTATATTGCAGCTAAATCCAAAACTTTACCGATCTGGACCAAATTGAAGAAGAATGGCGAAGGATCCAACACAACTCACTGTCCCAAATTTCGGCGAAATCGGACAATAGATGCGCCTTTTATTGGCCCAAAACCTTAAATCGAGAGATCGGTCTATATAGCAGCTATATGCAAATCTTTATCGATCGAGGCCAAATTGCAGAAATATGTCGTGGGGCCTAACACAACTCACTGTCCCAAATTTTGGCAAAATCGGACAATAAATGTGGCTTTTAGGGGCCTAAGACCCTAAATCGGCGTATCGGTCTATATGACAGCTATAACCAAATCTGGATCGATCTGGGCCAAATTGAAAGAGGATGTCGAAAAGCCTTCTCAACCAAAGGCACACGCATGGTTACCAAGGATTCTCTCTGATACGGAATCTATACTTGGGAGACTAAGGGACTGTAATCCAAATCTTTCAACCACCAACTGGAAGATGGGGTGGTGCTGACAGCAACCGTAGACATGCAGTGTTCGTACTAAACACCGACTGTCTAGCAGACCTCAAAAGAGATTGAAGAATGTATGTTCAGGCCACCGTAGTGGAGATTAGCATGTCCGCCTATGACGCCGAACGCCTAGGTTCGAATCCTGGCGAGACCATCAGAAAAAAATGTCAGGCAACATTTGTGAGGTACTATGTCATGTAAAAATTCTCTCCAAGAAAAGGTGTCGCACTGCGACACGACGTTCGGACTCGGGTCTAAAAAGGAGGCCCCGTATCATTGAGCTTAAACTTGAATCGGACTGCACTCATCGATATGTGAGAAGTTTGCCCCTGTTCCTTAGTGGAATGTTCATGGGCAAACATTTGCAATTTGCAATGTGGAAGCGGTGGGTTTTGGAATCAGGAGATGACTCAGCAGTTGTTGCTGAACACTTGTCCCATGTCCCATGGATGTGTGGAGAAATGGTTCGTGGACTAAGAATTCTGGGATTTAAACTACTCAAGGGTACGGGAAATGGGAGACACAGAGCTTGTATTCTTGCAAAGAGTAGTCTAAATGGGTTTTTTCTTAGGTCGCTAAGCACTGGAGATTCAGTAGTAGCCAGCCTTGAAATAAGCAAGTTTCACTACTGGCTGGCTTCCTTATATATGGCACACGACTCAGAGATGCCGCCTTCAAGCCATAACCTTGAAGGTTGAAGCCGATTCTGCAGGTAAAAGAGACTCATTGTAGGAAGTAATGCTAATGCACATCCCCAGATATGGGAATTTTCGGATATAAACGAAAGGGGTGAGCAGCTTATCGAGTATATTATTGGATTGCCCAAAAAGTAATTGCGGATTTTTCATATAGTCGGCGTTGACAAATTTTTTCACAGCTTGTGACTCTGTAATTGCATTCTTTCTTCTGTCAGTTATCAGCTGTTACTTTTAGCTTGCTTTAGAAAAAAAGTGTAAAAAAAGTATATTTGATTAAAGTTCATTCTAAGTTTTATTAAAAATGCATTTATTTCCTTTAAAAAATCCGCAATTAATTTTTGGGCAACTATATAAGTTGCAATCTGGCGATTTGTAATAAAGCGAATAAACCGACATTTTCTTACTGGGAATATGCAGGAGGTCTAAATATTAACTTTGTATCGGAAGACCTAACCGGAAGGATATGCCACTGGGAAGTGTTGGATGACCACAGCTAATCGGTATATTAGATTCAGTTTCAGTGTCAGTTGGGGAAAATACTGCAGAAGTTATCCTTCGGCTAAACAAAAGAAAGGCGGATTGGGATAGATAACGGCACATATTCCACACGACTGTCCCTTCTAGACCAGAAAAGAAGACGAGATTGCGGAGGACATAGACATAATGGTCAAGCGGATCACGAAGGACCTGAATGACTCGCTTGTGTCAGCATGTCCTAGTGTCAAGCCAAGGGACATACACCGAACGTCATGGCGGACCCAAGAACTGGTTTGTCTTAGAAAGAGCTGCAGAAAACATTTCAACAGGATGAAGGCCACGAGGGAGCTAAGAATATAAAAGGGCGAGCTGAGAAAGCCTCAGAACAAATCCTGGGTGGAATTCGGCAGTTCCGTGCATCCGGTACATCTGAGACCTTAATGCTAAGGAAGATCATAACCTAGTGACACAAATTTCCCGATAAACTCTACAACGAACAACGTGGCTCTAGAAGAGGTAGTCACTGGTATGGCTGAGCCGAATGTCCTTTAGGCGATAAAAACTTTCGACTCCTTTAAGTCGCCAGACCCTGAAGATGAATCACCAGTTAAATAACAAGCTGTGTCCGATAGAATGGCTCCTTGGCTTAGGGCGATATACTCTGTATGTATCAGCATGTCGTATATATCTGAGCGATGGAGGGACACAAGGGTCATTTTCATTTCAAATTTTGGAAAGGGCAAAAAAAGCACCTCTTGCCCTATACACCTGCAAGAGAGCCATTGCGAAAAGTTGGGGGTTTAAACCGCGTTTCATGCAATTGTCAGCCCTATTATGCAATATAGTGTTGTAGTCTGGTGGACGGTGCTTCAAAAGTCCACCTAATGTTAGATACTCAACCGGATCAAATAGATGGCTTGTTTGTGCATCGCAGCCGCACTGAGGACGATACCATCTGATACCCTGAATTTAATGCTAGACCTAGTGTTTCTGGACATAGTGACTAGACATATTGCTACCACCACTGCTGTGAGCCTAAGGGAGCTTTTTATACCCACCATCATAGGATGGAAGTGGACTAATATAGTCATTCCATTTGAAACACCACGAAAACCGATCTAGGACCAGATAAAGTGTATATATTCTTGATCGTCTTGACATCATGAGTCAATCTAGCCATGTCCGTCTGTCGAAATCACGATAGCGGTCGAACGCGTAAAGCTAGCCGCTTGCAATTTTTTACAGATACTCAGTATCGACATAGGTCGTTGGGAATTGCAAATGGGCCATATAGGTTCAGATTTGGATATAGCTCCCATATACACCGATCTCCCGATTTGCCTTCTTGAGCCCCTGAAAGCCTCAATTTTTCTCCTATTTGGCTGAAAGTTTGCACATAGTGTTCTGTTATGACTTCCAACCACTATGTCGAGTACCATTCAAATCGGTCAAGTACCTGATATAGCTCTCATATAAACCGATCTCCCGATTTGACTTCTTGAGCCCCTGTAAGCCTCAATTTTCAATTTTTTACAATTTGGTTTAAATTTTTCACATAGTGTTCTGTTATGACTCTCAAAAACTGTGCCAAGTACGGTCCAAATCGGTCTATGACCAGATATAGCTCCCATAGTTTAGCAAAATCCATGATGGTGGGTTCCCAAGGTTCGGCCTGGCCGAACTTAGCACGCTTTTACTTGTTCTTGTTCATGTGGCGGCTACGGCCACTGTGTTATCCTTGATACAATATACGATGTTCCAGACAGTTTGGATTACACCCAACCTGACCCGCTTTTTGATAAAAAATACTGTAGCACCAAAACCGCCCTCGACTGCCGCAGATCCCTCAACGAGTAGGCTGAACCATTCAATTATCATCTGTTCTGGGTGCCGGCCCACAAAGATATCCCAGGGAATTGTAAAGCGGACGAGCTTGCGAGACTAGGAACTACCTGCACATTCCAGGAAATTTATGGGTATGCCTCTAGCGAAATTAGTTTTCAAGATCAGGCCCGAAGGGTAACGAATGATAATAGAAGGTCACAAAGGTGGGGCTTTGAACATTCCAATATTATGTAGCCTGATCTAGACTTGAAGAGGTCTACCGATGTCACTGGCTAGAACAGACGTCTCAGTCATTGTGTCTGTCATGACAGGTCACTGTCTGACCGGAAAACATGCTGACAGACTGAAGGTTCCCAGTAACGAATTTGGCCGAAGCTGTGAGGACGTCGAGGAAGAGAGACTATGGAACATCTTCTGCTTGTGTTCCGAAATGGCTGTCAGAAGAAGTTTGACTTCAGGTTCTGATTTCAGATGTGGACATAAGCAAGTTGTTGGGCTTTTTAAAGCGATGGTTAAAGGGTATTGCAATGACAATACCATGCTAAAGTAAAGGTAAAGGTAAAGTTACTTCTTCCTTCAAATTGTATTGAGCCGAGTTTAAACAAAAGCTCCTACAATGTGGCACTTTGTATCAAGCACACTTGAAATTATTCCACAACATCACACACTCTCATAAACTCTATTCAAATTCCCATATTCCATATACATAGACAAAAATTTCGAACTTCCTCTTACAGCAGATTGTCTTACAAATACATTCGAACATCTAAACATTGTTACAGTATTTTACAAGGCTGTTTGATAAAAATAAGGAAATTAACTCATTTCCACATAAATTTCTTATATATTTCCTTATTATGCGCCGTCGATGCTGATGATTAACGATGCGACCATAAATAATAAAATGAAGGCATCCTGGGAATGCACAAGACTCCCCCACATTTATTTTGCACCCTCGCACACCTTGTGCTGGCAATAACAACCACTTTTAAAGAACGGCGTAATAGTAGAGGACTTTTACAAAGGCCTTACAATAACTGATTTTGCAAAAGTTCACATGACGGCTAATAGTTATAACACAAGACAGTTATAATAAAACGGAAATGGAAACATGTCCATTATTTATCCATGCAAAATGTCTATGCTAATTGGCTTGAGAAAAAATTCAGATTTATGCAAATAGATGGACAGGATCTTAAAAATAAAAATTTCTACAGCTGAGTAAAAACAAGTAAAAGCGTGCTAAGTTCGGCCGGGCCGATTTTTGGATACCCACCACCTCGGGTATATATATATGTAAACCACCTTTCATCAAAATCCGGTGTAAACTGCATACCTTATGTCCCATAGCAGTTATATCGAAATATGTTCCGATTTGGACGAAATACTAATCGCTACAAATCATTGTTCAATTGCATATAACAAAATATTGGTCTTTTTAGTAGCTATAACTAACAAGTAAAAGCGTGCTAAGTTCGATCGGGCCGAATCTTATATACCCTCCACCATGGATCGCATTTGTCGAGTTATTTTCCCGGCATTTCTTCTCAGTCAAAAAAGGATACAAGAAAAGATTTGCTATTAGAGCGATATCAAGATATGGTCCGGTTTGGACCACAATTAAATTATATGTTGGATATCTGTGTACATGGTCAGTCAATTCGAATAAGAATTGTGCTCTTTGGGGGCTCAAGAAGTAAAATATAGAGATCGATTTATATGGGAGCTGTATCGGGCTATATACCGATTCAGACCATAATAAACACGTATGTTTATGGTCATGAGAGAATCTGTCGTACAAAATTTCAGGCAAATCGGATAATAATTACAACCTCGAGAGGCTCAAGAAGTCAAGAACCCAGATCGGTTTATATGGTAGCTATATCAGGTTATGGACCGATTTGAACTGTTCTTAATACAGTCGTTGAAAGTAAAAATAAACTACGTCGTGCAAAATTTAAGCCAATCGGATAAGAATTGCGCACTCTAGAAGCTCAAGAAGTCAAGTCTCCAGATCGGATAATATGGCAGCAATATCAGGTTATGAACCGATTTCAACCATACTTGGCACAGTTGCTGGCTATCATAACAAAACACGTCGTTCAAAATTTAATTCCAATCGGATAAGAACTGCGCCCTCTAGAGGCTCAAGAAGTCAGGACCCAAGATCGGTTTATATGGCAGCTATATCAGGTTATGGACCGATTTGCACCATACATGGAACTGTTGTTGGAAGTCATAGCGAAGCACATCGTGCAAAATTTTATTCCAAACGGATAAGAATTGCGCCCTCTAAAATCGGATAAGAATTGCGCCTTCGAAAGCACGCTAACTTTCGAAGGGGTAAAACTAGCCGCCTGAAATTTTGCACATATACTTGTGTAGGTCGGTTGGGATTATAAATGGGCCATATCGGTCCATGTTTTGATATAGCTGCCATATAAACCGATCTTGGGTCTTGACTTCTTGAGCCTCTAGAGGGCGCAATTCTTATTCGATTGGAATGAAATTTTGCACAACTTATTTCGCTATGATATCCAACAACTGTACCAAGTAAGGTTCAAATCGGTCCATGTTTTTATATAGCTGCCATATAAAGCAATTTTGGGTCTTAAACTCTTAAGCCGCTGGAAGGCGCAATCCTCGTCCGACTTGACTGAAATTTTACACGTAGTGTTTTGGTATCACTTTCAAAAACTGTGCCAAGTATGGTTCAAATCGGTTCTTAACCTGACATAGCTGCCATATAAACCGATCTTGGGTTTTTACTTTTTGAGCCTCTAGAAGTCGCAATTATTATCCGATTTTCCTGAAATTTTGTAGGACGTATTCTGTGATGACCATCAACTTACGTGTTTTGTTGGTGTGAATCGGCCTATAGCCTGATACAACTCCCATATGAATCGATCTATCTATTTTACTTCTTGAGTCCCCAAAGGGCGCAATTCTTATTCGAATTGGCTGACATTTTACACAGGTCTCCAATATATAGTTTAATTGTGGTTCGAACTGGATCATAACTTGATATCGCTCTAATAGCAGAGCAATTTTTTTTTTGTTTTTGTTTTTTTTTTGCCTAAGAAGAGATGCCTGGATAAAAACTCGACAAATGCGACCCATGGTGGAGGGTACACAAGATTCGGCCCGGCCAAACTTTTTTAATTGTTTATACTCTGCGATTTAATGCAATACAATAGTGCCTCATCTTTTCCCGATCGCCCTACATTTCAGTTCAAAAGGCCTTATGTCTACCCAGTAAATCATTTCAGAAGGCCTTAGAAAGTACTATTTCCACCCTCGACAGAAATAGCTCTCGTATACTGAAACCCACACACACACATACTCACCGACTCACCGAGTAATAAATGCAAATATGGAAATAATAAAACAAAGCAAAAAAAATCTTTGAAAAGCTGTAGACACCAAAAAGCCAAAATGCCATCAAAATTATATTTTAATGAAATATTCTCTTGTTAGCTGTCGAATAAATAAAACAAAAAAGAACACAAAATACTCGTATCTACCTCAAGGACTGCCCAAACTGTATGCCCTAGCTACTGAGATGTGAATATTTTTTTTTTTTTTTTGTAAAAAGAATCAACCTTAATTTTAATATGGTCGATGTGCTAAATATATCACAAAAAGTTTGTCATCTTTAGGCATAAATTTTTTAAGGGTTTGGAATAGGAATTCAGATTTAAGGATTTCTTGTGAACATTTACAATTTTATTTAAAATCACAACAATTTTTGTAGATAGTATAAGTCTTAAATGCAGTAAACGTTGGGACTCCTTTAACAATTTAACAAAAATTTCATTACTGTTATTGTCACCTCGACTCAATTTTCGCTAGAAGTGGCTTGAAGTAAATTAAAAATATGTGTGGTATTTTTCAGACCTGGTTATGCCATAAAAGGGTTTCAGATATTCGCCTACTACGGCGAAGAACACATGGGCAATGTTGAAGCCACTTCAATAGCTTATAAGGTCGGTTTATATGGGGGGCTATATCTGTTCATAGATCGGACCATACTAAGCATGGACGTTGGAAGTCTTAATATGGGGGCTATATCTGTTCATGGACCGAATCGGATCATACTTGGCATGGATGTTGGAAGTCATAGCTTAAGTCTTTGTTCCACATTTTAGCCAAATCGGATGAAAATTGAGGCTTTTACTGACTCAAGAAGTCAAATCGGCGGATGGCCAAAGACCATCCCCCACGACCTTTATCAATGAGAAGAATCTATGCAAAATTTCAAGTGGCTATCTTTACGCGTTCGACCGCTATGGTGATTTCGACAGACAGACTGACGGATGGCTAGATATGTTCAGAAAGTTGAGACGATAAAGAATATATATACTTTATGGGGTCGCAGATCAATATTTCGAGGTGATACCAACGTAATGACTAGATTTGTACACCCCCATCCTATGGTGGTGGGTATTAAAACGTGCTAAGCTCGTCTGGTTCGAATGGTGGTTTCCCACCACCATGGAATTTACTAAAAAATTACACAAACTGAACCAAGGGATTCATCCCTTGTTCCTTAATGGGATGTTTATGTGAAATTTAGCAGTATTTATAACCCAAGTTCTACGTGCAGCAGCGAAGTTTGCTACCGAAAGTGGTCTAGGTATAAATCCGTGCAAGACAGAATTAGTTCTTTTCAGCAGGAGATACAAGTTGCCTACAGTGGAACCTGTCTCCTTGGGAGGAGAGAATGTTACAAATACCGAAAGAGCAAAATACCTGAGTGTTTTGGTGGACAGGAAATTTTACTTCAAATGCAACATTTTAGAAGGGGAAAGCAAGCATGCCCTACACACCTACAACAGAGCCATTGGCAAAAGTTGGGGGTTTAGACCGTGTGTCACACATTGGGTATATACTGCAGTTGTCAGACTTATAATGTTATATGGTGTTGTGGTCTGGTGGACGGCGCTTCAAAAGTCCACCTACTGCTCAATACTTAGCGGGATCCAAAGGATGGCTTGTTTGTGAATCACAGCCGCACTGACAAATTGCAGCGACCACTGGCGTGAGGTTAATGGTTAATAAACATGCTGACAGATTGAAGGTTGACAGCAGCGACTTTTGCAGAAGCTATAAGAACATCGAAGAAGAAGAGACTATTAAACATCTTCTGTGTCATCTTCTGAGTCAGTCAGAAGGAGTTCCACTTTAGGTTATCATTTCTTTAAGAACCTGTCTGATTTAGCGGATGTGAATATTCGCAAGTTATTGGCCTTTTTAAGCGATCTGGATGATTCAACGGTAGTAACTAGAAGGCATCTTCCTTCTTTTGTTCCTGTGTTATCAGAATGGGCAAAAAACTCTAAGTGAGTCTGATGGAGACTGCCACTTAAACTTAACCTAACCTATAACCCAGTAGAAGGTTAAAAATTTTACTTTACGTGCCAAATATCTGGCAAACCTGGCAAAAATTAAGCTTCTAGGATCAGTAGAAGGCTTATCGGGAGATGGGTTTACATGGGAGGTATATCATATTATAGACCGGTTCGGACCATACTTGGCACTGACATTCCCACGCTCTGGGTAACAATTTTGTAGCGATGCGGGTGCTTAAGCGTCATTCAGCCTTAGGGCGCCTTGGTTTCCCAGGTGAATGCAATGACTTCAGATCCAGCCTAAACGAAAAGTTATACCTAGAAATACAAAACATGAGAAATAACAGAAAACCACTCAGCAGGTGGTTAACGGTCTATCACCGGGAATCCTCCCGAACCGGGAGTTCGACAGGGCTTAACCTCATGTTACACACAACAAACACCCAACTTGAACTCTACAAACAATACCCTGGCCGGACGAGACAGCATTGACTTTTCCCTTAGAAGGATACCTGCGATGGACTCTCTGGAGCTGTAACGATCCAGCTCTCCGAAACAGATGAGGAGCACATCCAAATGGTGTTCTAAGACTCGACAGCAGTTGCAACCTCAACTCCTGGTGGAGAGGCGGGTATATCGCAAGGGAAGTAGCGGAAAGTACAGAAGATGGACGGGCAGAAACGGGAAGAAGGCTACAAACACTCGTTACGGTATCTGAGGTACATGGAGACATCCACCCTGACGACAAGCGTTTGATGCATTAATATTGGTTACACGTCAGGAAGTACGAGTTTGTGATGAACACTGAAACGCATGCTGCGCTCTGATACGTCGGATGATACCAGAAATACACCAACTCCAACCAGGCCCAGAAAAGGCATAACTGTTAAGCCGAGGAACCTACAAACGATGGTCAAGTTAGTTCCTCTCAGCAAGAGTAGCTCACTCAAATGACAGACACAATGGGAGAAAAAGCAACAGAGATATTGCGATGCGCAGGTGCCTGGTGGTATACGGGCCAAGATATCGATCAGTTTGTCATCAGCAACAAAACTAAAAATAGTTTTCCTTGACCCGAGCCGGCTATACGCGCAAAGATGATCTGATGATCGAAAAAAAAGGATTCTTATAGCTCTATCGGAAGCTATTGGGAATGGTGAGGACTACTTCTTCCCGGCTTTCGTCCTTGGCCTTGAACCTCTTCGGCCTGGCAAGAAAACTGAGCCAGTTCCGATTGATCAAATCCCTCGCTCGACAATGTTGCGGGTGTGTATTATTTCTCCTATTTTGGAGAATGAAGCCATACTTAGTCTGCTTAAAGGGCAGAACAAACATTTTCTAAGGGAGGACTGGAAGATTGTAAGGTTACGAGCAAGGTATAAAGGTATTCCTCAGTTCGAAGCTATCTTGAGGAAGGGATACGGAAGAAAGGAGCCGTACAGCACTATGTGCTTTTTTCTATTGCAGGAGGATGTTTGTCAGAGAGTGGGAGGTAATTCCCCCAGGTTTATTGGTTTATTGGATGTGAGATCAGTGCTGACCTACATGGTGGAGGACCGTGGATAAGAGAAGGTCAAGAGACTGCCCTGCATCGGAGTCACAGGGGCACTGAGATGCGCACCGCAGGCATTATGGTCAATTTTCGGAACTGCGCTGTCAAGGCCACTCTTAGGCTGATAGAGCTTGTTATGTTGTAGAAGGTCAGAAGCGGTCACAGTTCCATTCTGGATGCTATTGAAGCGGAGGGTAGACTAATGAGGATTAGGAATTTTAGGATTCGTTTTCCCCGAAGGGATCATGCTGTGTTTGAGGAGGATGAGACCTCGATGGCTGCAAGATAGAATAAGGACTGGATTGAGGGTCTACTCCGAAACACTCAACATCGGCATGTCTCTGAGGCTGTCTGGTAGTATACGGTCTTTCTGACAGAGGTTTGTGTCGTTACAGTAGCCGCAAGAGAAATTCTGGGAAGGGACCTACCGCGCTTAAAACTCAGGATTTATGTGGACAGTATGGCGGCGCTCAATGCCTTGATTCGTGGACGGTGAGATCGAGGTGTGTGGTGGATTGTTTAAAATCCCTGGTAAGTCTTCGGGTCCACAATGTCACGCTGATATGGTTTACCGGACATGAAGGGATCCCAGGGAATGAAGGGGTGGTCGAATGTACTGGTAGGGATTCGTCTGCCCCGGGCGAACCAGTCATGGATCTTGCCTACGTGCTATTTATCGAGACCGCTAAGGAGCTCTGGCATCGCAAGGAGGAGGACGAAGGAGTTACTGGCGTTTAATAAGAGGTCGCTGAACACATTGACAAGCGGCTCGCATCGGAATACTTCTGCAAGAATTGTCTTGATGGGGATGAGGAGAAGACTATCGAGCCCTTGTTCTGTTCATATCAAGGTAAGCAGGGAAGGGAAGCAGGACGGCACCCAGGTCTGCAAGGACGCATGCTGTCCTTTCTGTGGAGGCTTTTCTTTTGCGATTTTGGTGATCTTTCGAACGTACCTTTGGGAGGTCGCCTGAGATTTGTTGACGGGACAGGATGGTTCCGACGAAGGGGCGCCGGCGTTTCATCCCCACTCTAGGTCTCCATTTTTATACCCACCTCCATAGGATAGGGGATATACAATATTAATTCAGTCATTCCGTTTCTAACACATTGAAATATCAATTTTCGACCTTACAAATTATATATATTTCGGATCAATGTAAAATTTTTAGACGATGTCTGTCCGTCCGTCATTTGTAATCACGCTACAGCCTTTAAAAATTGAGATATTGAATTGAATTTTTCCACATACTCGTGTTTCTTCTATACGCAGGTTAAGTTCATGGTTTCAGAAAGGACCAAATTTAGATATTAAGATTGTCAATCTCATCCCAATTAGGGCTTTATCATATGAACGGCTCACTTTTTATCCGATCTCGCTGAAATTTTGAACTGTTACTTGTATAGAGATTCTCGGATATTTGGATATTAATATGGATATAGTTGTGTTATAATAAATATATCCATGGTGGTAGGTACCAAAAGTTCGGCACGGCCGAAGTCAATGCGATTTTACACGTTATACCCACCACCATAAGATGGGGGTAGACAAATCTAGTCATTCCGCTTGTAACACCTCGATCTTGATCTAGGACCCCATACAGTATATATATTCTTGATCGTCTCGACATTCTAAGTCGATCAAGCCATGTCCGTCCGTCCGTCTGTCGAAATCACGATACCAGTCGAACACATATAGCTAGCCGCTAAACTTTTGTATCAACGTAGGTTATTGGGAATTGCAAGTGGATGATATCGGTTCAGATTTGGATAGATCTCCGATATAAACCGATTTCCAGATTTGAATTCTTGAGCCCTTTGAGGCCGTTATTTTTGTCCGATTTGGCTGTTATTTTGAACATAGTGTTCTGTTATAACTTCCAACAAATGCGCCAAGTACCGTCCAAATCGGTCAAGGACCTGGTAAAGCTCTCATATAAAACGATCTCTCGATTTGACTTCTTGAGCCCTTGGAAGCCTCAATTTTCATCCGATTTGGCTGAAAGAGTTCTGTTATGACTCCAAACAACTGTGCTAAGTACGGTTCAAATCGGTCTATAACATGATATAGCTCCCATATAAACCGATCGCCCAATTTGACTTCTTGAGCCCTTACAAGCCACAATTTTTGTCTGAATTCCCTGAAACTTTGCACGTAGTGTTCTGTTACGACTTCCAACAACTGCGTTAAGTACAACCCAAATCGGTCATTAACGTGATATAGCTTTGGATGCCCCCGCAGTGCATATTTATTTTATCTAACTATCATTAACATTTGTGAACCCAATAAGTATCCGGGGTAAGGGTAGGATGTTGTTGTTTGTCAAAATCGGGTAATAACAAAGGCTACAACAAACCTTAGCAAAATTCTTCGAAATTGGATGTAAAGTGCGCCTTCCATGGGCTCAAGATCAGTGTATATGACAACTTTATTTAAATATGGTTCTATTGTATCTTGGCTATAATCGGTTTGAATATAAGCGATCTTAGTGGAACTCGTTATAAAAGACGCTGTTAGGGGCTTAAGACCGTTAATCGGCAGATTGGTCCATATGGAAGCAATATATGTATACATGGTCTGATTTGGATCAAACTAAAACCGGATATCGAGGGCCCTAGTTCAATTCACGGTTTGAAATTTCAGCGAAATCGGACAAGAAATGCGGCTGTAATTAGCTTTAGCCAATAATCGGTAGATCGATCTATATGACAGCTACTAGCTGACCCGGGCCCACTCCGCTGCGCCTTCCATTACTTTATATGGAAAAAAAGTTTCCTTGGAATATTTATTTTCGACAATTAAAGATCTTTAAGTGAAATACCAAACTTGACTAATAGTTTAACAATATAAGTGCCTTTATCTGAATCCCACATGATCTTTATTGGTCTACGAATTTGAGTTTGGATGTAAGGTGTACTCCTTTCTTAAAATACTTCATTCCAGCCCGATATTCTTATGATATCTGATTTAGTGGTGTTTTCGGGGGAGAGGTGGTCCCCCAGATACTTGGCCCTGGAAAAATATCAGCATCGTGCTCTTCTGTCAAATACCATTTATTTAAACCCCATATTGCCATTGGCTTAAGAGGACTTTACAGGATGAGGCGTCCCCCAAACACATGGCCCCTAAATAGGTTATCAAATTCGTTTTCTAATCTCAAATACATTTCATTTGAGCCACATATTGACATGGTCGAAAATTTTTTTTTTTTTTGGTGGTGTTTTGGGAAAGGGATGATGCCCTAAATACATGGCCCTACATTTGGATATCAAATTCGTATTTTACTCCCAAATACCTTTATTTGAGCCCCATGTTACGATGGTCACTAAAAAATTGCTGTTTGTAGGGTATTTTGGGAAAGGGATAGACCCCCAGGAAATTGGTCCCGAAAATGGGTATCAATTCTTGCTCTACCCCCAATTCCTTACATTTAAGCTCCACATTGACATGGTCGGTAAATATGCCCGATTTAGGAGTGTCTGGGGATTGGGTTGGTCTCCCAAACACTAAGCCCAGAAAATATAGCAGCAACGTGCTCTATTCTCATATATCTATATATCATTTATTTGAACCCCATATTGCCATTGCCCCCAATTTTGGATATGAAATTCGTTTTCTAATCTCATTTAAACTCCTGATTTCGAAAGTCAGCAAATATGTCCGGTTTGGGGTATTGGCCCTTAAAACTATGAATATTTAGTTCCACTCTATTTAAGACCCAAATTGTCTTGGTGAGCAAATATGTCCTATTTGGGGGGTTGGGGTGGCCCCATAGACCTTTTATTGAGCCCCATATTGGTATTGTCGTAAATTTGTCCCCTTTGGGGGATGTTTTTGAGGAGAGACGGCCCCCAAACACTTTGTCCTTTATTTGGATATCAGATTCGTATTCTTTTGGGGGTGTTTTGGAGCTTGGGGTGGTCCTCCTAGCACTTGGTCCGACAATTGGATATCAGATACGTTTTCTTATCCTAAATACCTTTCATTTGAGTCCCATATGGTCGTGAATGGTCTAAATATATGTTTGGTAGGTTTTAGGATGGGGCAGCCCCGCTTAAATCGCACCACCGCCCCCCCTTTAGATATCAAAAAATGTAGTACCCTATTTTCGCCACGGGGTCATTATACACCATCTGTGAAAATTTCAAGAAAATCGGTTCAGCCGTTTCTGCGTCTATAAGGAACACACAAACATACAAACAAACCTACAAATAAACGCAAATTGATTTTTATATATAAAATAGCCGATTCGATCCATACAAGAACTTTAATTAACGTATTCCATAACGGCACATTAACATTCGTATAGAAAACTTGCTAACCTTTGCTATATTTCAACTCAATTTTTAATTTTTTGCAGGCAGTAGCGTGATTACAACTAGCGGACAGAGGGATGGACAGACACACGGACATCGTCATATCGTCTTAGAATTTCACGACGATTTGGAATATATAGACTTTGTTGGTTTGAAAATGAATATTTCGGTGTGTTACAAAAGGAATGACTAAATGAATATACTCCCTATCCTTAGGTGGAGGGTATAACAATTATAAAAATTTATAGTTTCGTACATGGTGGACGTTGTTCTTATTTGTCACGTAAACATTTGTTGGTGATTTGTCAAAATATTCAGAAAAGTCATAAATATTATGTCAATTTCTCGACATTAAAGACAGCTCAAAGTGAGGCATCGCCTTTCACCATCTAAAGATTACCTATTCCCTATCAAAGTGCGAGTGTCGAGACCACTTCACCACTAGCCATGGTGTATTTCATTCCACTACAATGTGCCAAATATGGACATTGGAACATTTACGTCTGCAGATTAACATTTCATATCCTTATTTGCACACATTCATGTATCAAAATACACACACACACATATATACACACACACTCACTCTCTAGCACTTATTTGCTGATTACTCGAATTCGCAAGAGATGATAGCCATGTATTTGTAATTGTAAATATGGACACGGATGCGTTGTGCAATGGATTCTCGTAAATATAGACATTGTGCCACTTGTTACGCTGGGTAAATATTTAAACACTCGATGACAGAATTAGTAGGCTGGCAAGAGAGATGACGACGTCGTTTCCCCCCCACCAACAACAATAGATGACAATAGCTGAGACGCGGACAGAATGCTACACATGGTTTTAGGTTAATAAAAGTAATATGACATTGAAGTGACAGGATATTAAGAAAAACAAGCACGTTCATAGTTTGCAACGAGAATGAATTAAAAGGTGGGTTCAATATTACTGAAATTCTGCCATCATTGGCCGCTTGGAGTTATAGTGGACGGATGTAAGGAAATCTTAACATTGTTTGGTCGATTATTGAATTGTGTCGGAGTTAAACAGAAGATGTATTTGTGCTGGAGCAAAATTTTTGCAGAAATTAGGCTCAAGCCCTAAGAATTGTGGAGGGTTTTCATGGGTATCGTTTAATTGCGCATCAATATGGGCAAAGACCATAGACAAACATAGCTAAAACGAATCAGAAAGTTTGGATCAGGGTCTGGCTCTTGTCCGATCTGAACTATATAGGACAGGGATGTTGAAAAGCCTAACATAAGTCACTGTGCCAATCTTCAGTGAAATCGGATAATAAATGCCAGTTTTAAGGGGCTTAGACTAGACTTAGAGATCGGTGTATATGGAAGCTATTGTATATCTAGATCTGGAACGATCGGGGCCCCATTAAACAAGTAAAAAGGCATTAAGGTCGGACGGGTAGAACTTTGGATAACCACCACTTCGGGCATATATGAAAACCCCTTTTCGTCACAATCCGGTGAAAATTGGACAGCTTGTGCACGGATTCGGCACGGACATTGAGTGGCCTAATAAATATAAGTCACTGTTGAATTTTGTATTTCGAATTTCAACAAAATCAGTTCGAAAATAACGCTTTTATGGGTTTCAGACCCTTTATTTGGAGATCGTTCTATATAGCACCCATATCCAAATATAGTCCGATTTGGCCCGTTCAAGAACTTAACCAGAGTGCATCAAAAAACGTGATGTCTGTGCCAAAATTTCAGCCTCAATTTTTGGAGGCTGTAGAGTGATTACAACAAACGAACGTACAGGCGGACAGACACACGAACATCGATAAATTGTCTTAGAATTTTCCGAAATATATATACATTGCAGGGTCGGAAATTGATTTTTTGATATGTTGCAAACGGAATGACTAAATGAATATAGCCCCCATCCTACGGTGGTGGATATAAAGAGGACGCTGAAGGGCTTAACACAACTCACTGTCCCAAACTTCAGCGAAATCGGACAATAAATGTGCCATATACGGACCCAAGACCTTAAATCGAGAGATCGGTCTATATGGCAGCTATATCAGAATCTGGACCGATCTGGGCCAAATTGAAGAAGGATGTCGAAGGGCCTAACACAACTCATTGTCCCAAATATCGGCGAAATCGAACAATAAATGCGCCTTTAATGGGGCAAAGACCTTAAATCGAGAGATCGGTATATATGACAGCTATATCCAAATCTAGACCGATTTGAACCAAATTGAAGAAAACTGTTGAAGGGCTTAACCTTATTCACTGTGCCAAATTTAGGCAAAATCTAACAATAAATGTTTCTTTTATGGGCATAAGACCCTAAATCGGCGGATCGGTCCATATGACAGCTATATCCAAATCTGAGCTGATATGTGCCATATTGCAGAAGTATGTCGAAGGGCTTGACATAACTCACTGTCCGAAAACTGTTGAAAAATCGGATAATAAATGCGCCTTTTATGGGCCCAAAAATTAAATCGAGAATTCAGTCTATATGAAAGCTATATCCAAATCTGGATCGATTTGGGCCAAATTGAAGAAGGATGTCGTGTGGCCTATCACAACCCACTGTAATAAATTTCAGCAAAATCGGATAATAAATGTGGCTTTTATGGGCACAAGTTCTTAAATCGGGAGATCGGTCTATATGGCAGCTATATCCAATTGAAGAATTATGTCGAGTGACGTAACGTCGACATCAGACAATAAATGGGCCTTTAATGGGCCTAAAACTTTAAATCGAGAGATTAGTCTATTTGGCAGCTATATTTAAATCTGAACCGTGCTGAATTTCGGCGATATGGGACAATAAATGCGCCTTTTATGGGCTCAAAACCTTAAATCGAGAGATCGGTCTATATGGCAGCTATATCCAAATCAGGACCGATGTGGGCCGAATTGAAGAAATATGTCGAGTGACCTAACACAGCTTACTTTCCCAAATTTCAGCAAAGTCGGATGATAAATGTGGCTTTTATGGGCCTAAGATCCGAAGTCGGCGGACCGGTCAATATGACAGCTGTATCCAAAGGATGTCGAAGGGCCCGACACAACTCACTGTACCAAATTGCAGCAAAATCGGATAGTAAATGTGTAAATCAAAATATAGTCCGATAAAGCCCATCTGCATATGGACAAAAAAAAATCTGTGCAAAGTTTCAGCTTAATATCTCTAAATTTAAAGACTGTAGCGTGATTTCAACAGACAGGCGGACGGACATGGCTAGGTCGTCTTAGATTTTTACGCTGATCAAGAATATATATACCTTATAGGGTCGGAAATGGATATTTCGATGTGTTGCAAACGGAATGACAAAATGAATATACCCCATCCCCAATGAACATTCCATGCACGCACATATCAATGAGTACAGTCCGATTCAAATTTAAACTCATAGATATGGGTCTTCCTTTCTATAGCCGAGTCCGAACGGGGTGCCGCAGTGCGACACCTCTTTTGAGGAGAAGTTTTTATATGGCATAGAACCTGACAAATGTCGCCAGCATTAGTAGGGGATAACCACCGCTGAAAATTTTATGATGGTTTCGCCAGGATTCGAACCCAGGCGCTTAGCGTTATAGGCGGACATGCTAACCTTTGCGCTTGAGTGGCTTTTAACACAACTCACAGTCCCAAATTTCAGCAAAATTGGACAATAAATGCGCCTTTTATGGGCCCAAGACCTTAAACCGCTAGATCGCAATCTGGAACGATCTGGGCCAAATTTGAAAAATATGTAGAAGGACCTATTACAACTTAATGTCCTAAATTTCAGCGAAATCGGAGAATAAATAGGCCTTTTATGGGCTTTAGACCCTAAAGCTGAAGATCGGTCTCTATGGCAGCTATATCTAAATATAGCCCGATATGGACCATATTCGGTACAGATGTTGCGAGTTTTGATAGAACTCACTGTTCGGTTAATAAATACTCCTGTTATAGGCTTAAGACATTAAATAGGCATATTGGTCTATATGGCAGCTCTATGAAAATATGGTCCGATATACATTATATTCGGGTTGAATGTGGAGGACCATAGTAAATATCATTGTTTCAAATATCAGCTAAAACGGAAAATAAATGCGCCTGTTATAGAATTAAGACTCTAAGACGATAGATCGGTCTATAGGACAGCTATACCCAAACATAGTCCGATGTGGCACATTCAAGAACCTGCGTATAGAATATATACCAGTTTGCGAACAATTTGAACTCAATGTCTTAAATTTTATACCCTCCACCATAGGATGGGGGTATACTAATTTCGTCATTCTGTTTGTAACTCCTCGAAATATTCGTCTCAGACCCCATAAAGTACATAGATTCTTGATCGTCATGACATTTTAAGTCGAACCATCCATGTCCGTCCGTCCGTACGACCGACTGTCTGTCGAAAGCACGCTAACTTTCGAAGGAGTAAAGCTAGCTGCTTGAAATTTTGCACAAATACTTCTTATTAGTGTAGGTCGGTTGGGATTGTAAAAGGGCTATATTGGTTCATGTTTTGATATAACTGCCATATAAACCAATCTGGAATTTTGATTTCTTGAGCCGCTAAAGGGCACAATTCTCATCCGATTTGGCTGGAACTTAGCACGCTTTTACTTGTTACTTCTAGAACCACTGCAAGCGCATTTATTGACCAATCGTGCTAAAATTGTGCACATCTCTATAATCGATGCCTACCACAATATATAAGAAATTTGATCAAAATCGGTTTAGATTTAGATATAGCTCCCATATATATGTTCGTCGGATTTTGTGTAATTTGCAATAATGTAGCCATTTGTATTTATTGCAGTTTGAACATATTTGATAAAAAAAAATAGGATCAGATTTAGATATAGCTCCTACTTTGTTTCTATATGTTAGGTGTAGGATACTATAAAGTCGGCACCGCCCGACGTTTGCCTTTCCTTACTGGTTTTGTGGAAATTCAACTAAATTGCATTCCTCAAAACTCCATCACTCCAATGTCGCCTATATAAAGTCTTTACCTACCAGACCTTAGGCAATATATCGATGATGAGCAAAGTATTGGGTGTGGACGGCGGAATCTGACAAACAAACAACACCCTTCAAAACTCTTCCAATGACATCGTAGCGTGTGTACACACGCTGATGATAAATAATGTGACGGTATGTCCGTTCACAAAATGACAGCTGCACAATTGATCGTTTTGTGTTTCTTTAGTTACATCAACAATGAAGGGACTATTTTGAGAAAACTTAAGTCAAATAAATTGTTCGCTGTCATTTTAACAAATATACACTTCACCCGCACGAGTAAATCGTCTATCGATGTCCAGGGGAGCAATCAAATTTAGCTGGGTTTGGTGGTGCAAATATTCGTGTGTAAAAAAAAAAATGGTTCATACCAACAAGGACATAACCTGCACATGCATCAATGCCACTTTCACCATTGAACTGATATCCATGTCTGTAAATATATGCGCCGTAGTATTTGCAATAAGTCTTCCTTCCGGTAACAACTTCCCCAAGTCAACTGGTCCTGATGCGTATTTGTCATACAGCGTGTGTTTTTACGATGATGACACTCCATTATTTTGATATCATCAAAACAGACTGTGCGTGTAATTTTTTTTGTCCATGTCCGTCCTTCGTTGTATGTATTCCTAAAGCAAGGGCAGGACTTAGCTTTGGATTTGAACAGGCCATACATCAAATGGGCCTAATAAACGATAGCTCCATACAACATTCCTTACCTATTAAGGAGTGTTCATCATTGACACCCTGTATATTGTGCAGCAGAAGAGATACAAACCATCAACAACCTGTTACTGAAAGCCTATGTTCATCTGCACAAAATGCCTAAAACATTTTGTTCTGCTCAGGCCAAGTGAAACACGTTGTGCAACAAAATGTTTTAAATCGCCTCACACAAGGCCTGGCAGCATAAGATTTCCGCCGCTGAGATATTAAGGCAAAATATATGTGTGTGTGTGCTTGTCCGCATTGGACCATCAAAATCCTTGCACGTGATGTCATTTTGAAAGCAAATCATCGAACTTATTGACGAAAATTTATTATCATTTGTGTCATTAACACAAATCACAACACGTCAAAATCCAATATTTTAAAAGAACAAAAATGTTTACGCGCCAGGGAAAAGTTTTCAAATGGCATCGAATACAAATCCTTGCCAAAAAGAGCTCTTTAATTCCCATAGTATGTAATGCTTGGAATGCGAGTAAATGCTGGCTCTTATGTAGTAAATGGGGTTACATGTAAGGTTCTGCAAACTCATTTTTATACCCATCACCGAAGGATGGGGGTATATTCATTTTGTCATTCCGTGTGCAACTCATCGAAATATTCATTTCCGATCGATATTCTTGATAGTCGTAAAAATCTAAGACGATCTAGCCCTCCGTCCGTCTGTTGAAATCACGCTACATCCTTTCAAAATAGAGATATATAGCAGAAACTATGCACAGATATATATCAAGATATAGCCCTCATATAGACCGATCCGTCGATTTAATGTCTAAGACCCATAAAAGCCACATTTAGTATCAAATTTTGCTTAAATTTGGGACAGTGAGTTGTGTTAGGTCCATCTTTCTGCATCTATGATACAATTACCACATTAACCACGCTCGACAACCCTGTCTATTAGCTGTACTTTTCCCAATGCATGTGTTTTTGTGTAATGCCAGATTTTTTTCTGTGTTAATTGCACTACTTCCGTACTACACATGATTCTGTGCATCTGCTAGACAACGGCAACGGCTTTCGCTGTTGCTCCGTGTGCCTAGGTTCGAATCCCGGCCAGGCTCTGCCAAAATTTTTATACCCACCACCGAAGGATGGGGGTATATTCATTTTGTCATTCCGTTTGCAACTCATCGAAATATTCATTTCCGACCGATATTCTTGATAGTCGTAAAAATCTAAGATGATCTAGCCATGTCCGTCCGTCTGTCTGTTGAAATCACGCTACAGTCTTTAAAAATGGAGATATTGAGGAATTTTGCAATTTTGCACAGGTTCTTTTTTGTCCATAAGCAGGTTAAGTTCGAAGATGGGCTATATCGGACTATATTTTGATCAGAGATGGTCCGTAAGACGATTTTTTAGGTTTCCGACTGTCAAAAAGTTGTAAAAGTCGAAAACGTCGTATACTTGTATAAAACGTAGAAAAAGTCGCAAACGTCATAAACCTTAATAACTCAGTGTAAAAGTTTGATTTTTAACAAATATTATTGTCACTTATTTGTTGTATATAGAAGAGTTTATATGTAAAAAAATTTCGCAATAAAAGAAATATTAAGTTTTTTTTTTAATTTTTGCATTTACATTTTTCACACAATAAATTGGAAATATACGCAAATTTCAAGTCAATTTATAAAGTAACGTTTAAGGATTTTTTTGTGAAGCAAAAAATCAATAAACTATTAATTTTCATCAATTATATTTAGAAATTGCAATTATTTTGTATCCTTTTGCAAAATTATTTGCTTCTCCCGTTTTAATTTGCTTTTGGAAAGCTGTTGTAAACGACATATGTTAAAAATGCATGACATCTGAGGAAGTGTCAAGTGAAATGGTACATGGAGTGTAAATTATGTTATTCAATAACAATACTTAAAAATAACATTACTTATTCAATAAAATACTTAACACGCCATCTTCCATTTCACTTGACATTACCTCACATTAGCATACTTAACACACCATCTACCATTTCACTTGACACTACCTCAGATGTCATTCATTTTATAACAATATTGGTAAAAATCGTGTAAACCTACGGTAGCTTTTTCTAATTCTGAACCGATTTTTTCCAATTTCAATATTGTTCGTCTCCAGGAGGAAAAAATTACTTATGCTAAAATTTTTAGTTAATCAGATCAAAAATTCGACATATTTTCGTTCGAATTTTTTTTTCTGTCAGAAACCTAGTTTTTTGGCTAGGTTTACGACGTTTTCGACGTATGTAATATACGTCGGAAATGTATGTCATATACGTCACTGTTTCTGACAGGCCATCTCTGATTTTGATATAGCCCCCATATAGAAAGACCGGCCGATTTAGGGTCTTGGGCCCATAAAAGCCACATTTATTATCCGATTTTGCTGAAATTTGCCACAGTGAGTTGTGTTAAGCCCTTCGACATCCTTCGTCAATTTGGGTCAGATCGGTCCAGATTTGGATATAGCTGAAATACAGACCGAACTCTCGATTTAAAGTTTTGGGTCTATGAAAGGCGCATTTATTTATAAGTTTTGCCCCTTGACATAATTCTGCAATATGGTACAGATCAGTCCAGATTTGGATATAGCTGCTATATAGACCGATCTCTCGGTTTTAGGTTTTGGTGCCTTAAATACGCATTTATTGTCCGATTTCGCTGATATTTGGGACAGTGCGTTGTGTAAGACTCTTCCACATGTTTCTGCAACTTAACTCAAATCGGTGCATATACGATCTGTGTCGTATATGGTTCAGATCGGTTTATTTTTAAAAATAGCTACTAAAAAGACCAATATTTTGTTACACACAATTGAACAATGACTTGTACATTTTACAATACTATTTAGTCCAAATCGGAATATATTTCCATATAACTGCTATGGGACATAAGGTATGCAATTTTCACAGGATTTTGATGGAAGGTGGTTTACATATATACCCGAGGTGGTGGGTATCCAAAGTTCGGCACGGCAGAACTTAACGCCTTTTTACTTGTTTCATTTCTCAAGTTTTTTATTGTCCGATGTCGCCGAAATTTGGGACAGTGGGTTGCGTTAGGCCCTTCGACATCCCTCTTCAATTTGCCACAGATCGGTTCAGATTTGGATATAGCTGATATGCAGACCGATAACTTGATTTAAAGTCGCATTTATAACCCAATTTTGCTGAAATTTGGGAAAAATCTGGATCGATCGGGGCCAAATTTAGGACGGGTGTCGAAGGACTATAACCAACTCCTTCGACAGCCTTCTTCAATTTGGCCTTGATCGGTCCATATAGACCGATCTCGACTCCATTCCAAAACTATGTGGGCTAATCTAGACTTAAAGAGGTCTACTGCTTTGCTCTCATTGTCTAGAACAGACGTCTCAGTCATTCTGTCCATCATGTCAGGTCATTGTCTAATCGGAAAACATGCAGACAGACTGAAGGTTGCCAGCAACGACTTTTGGAAAAGCTGTGAGGGCATCAAAGAAGAAGAGAATATAGGACACCTTCTGTGTGTGTGTCCCACACCAGCAGTAAGAAGGTGTTCCACTTTAGATTCTCATTTCTTTGAGAACCTATCTGATTTAGCGGATGATGAACATTCGCAAGTTATTGGGCTTTTTAAAGCGATCTGGTTGGTTCAACGTTAAGAACTAGAAGGCGTCTTCCTTCTACTGTTCCAGTGGTATCACAATGGACGAAAACGTCTAAGTGAGTCTGATGGCAGACTGCCACTTAAACCTACCCAAACATAGGGTAGTTGCCAAAACATGCAACGCCATAGGAGGGTAACACCACGGTCTATTTGTCTGAGACCCCATAAAGTATATATATTCTTGATCGCAGTACATTTTAAGTCGATCCAGCCATGTCCGTCCGTCTGTCCGAGTATTTGTGTGTCGAAAGCACGCTAACTTTCGAGGGAGTAAAGCTAGGCGCTTAAAAGTTTGCACAAATACTTCTAATTAATATAGATCTGTTGGGATTATAAATCGGCCAAATCTTTCCACATTTCGATATAGCTGCCATATAAACCGAACTCCCGATTTGGCTTCTTGAACTTCAAGAGTGCGTAATTCTTATTCGTTTTGAATTTCGAGGTGTTACAAACGGAATGACTAGATTAGTATACCCCCATCCTATTTTGGTGGGTTAAAAAAAGACAGACATTTTAAGCGCCTAGCCTTACTCCTTTGAAAGTGCTTTCGGCAAACAGACTGACAGCCGGACATGGCTAAATCAACTTAGAATGTCAAGACGGTCAACAATATATTGGGTTGCCCAAAAAGTAATTGCGGATTTTTTAAAAGAAAGTAAATGCATTTTTAATAAAACTTAGAATGAACTTTAATCAAATATACTTTTTTAACACTTTTTTTCTAAAGCAAGCTAAAAGTAACTGCTGATAACTGACAGAAGAAAGAATGCAAAAATTCAAGCGGCTAGCTTTACTCCTTCAGAAGTAGGCGTGCTTTCGACAGACAAACGGACGGACAGATGTCATGGCGATCAAGAATACATATACTTTATGAGGTCTTAGACCCATATTTCGAGGAGTTACAAACAGAATGACGAAATTAGTAAACCCCCATCCTATGGTGGAGGGTATAAAAAAGCAATTCATTCATAACTCGCCCCAATTTATACTCCACGGAAGCTATGAAACTTGGCTTATTCAAACTTTGCAACTATAAAGTAATACATACAAACCAGTAAGGAAAGGCAAAAGTTGGGCGGCTCCGACAGTATAATAACCTACACCTACGCTATAAGTACTATATCCAATCCTGAACCACTTCTGATGGACCTCGGTGGATGTTTTTAGATGGGTTATTAAACAATCCATATCAGATTTCGAGCAAATATGTTCAAACTGCAATGCAATACTACGGTTGACAAATGACAAAATTAATGCAAATTACCCAAAATCTGAAAAACATATATATGGGAGCTATATCTAAATCTGAACCGATTACGAGCAAACTTCTCAGATACTGTAGTAGATGTCGGTGAAACCGTAGTGCAAAATTTTGGCAAGATTGGTCAATAAATGCGCTTGCTGTGACTCTAAAAGTGAAAATCGGGCGATACACATATATGACAGCTATATCTAAATCTGAACCGATTTCCATGAAATTCACCAGTAATGTAGAGAGTCAATAGAAAATCTTATCGAATTCCTAACAAATTTCAAGAGAATCGGTTAACAAATGACCATTTTATTGCATTATTACTGCAACTCGGACGAACATATATATGAGAGCTATATCCAAATCTGAACCGATTTCGATGAAAATTTCGATTCGTAACATCGGGAATCATAAAAAAATCCTTCTTGCCAAATTTCGAGAGGATTGGTTAATAAATGACCATTTTATTGCAGTATTACAGCAAATCGGACGAACATATATATGGGAGCTATATCCAAATCTGAACCAATTGTTTCAGTAGGCTTCGTCTCTAGGCCGAAAAACATGTCCATACCAAATTTGAAGACGATCGGCTTAAAATTGCGACCTGCAGTTTGTACACAAATTAACATAGTCAGATGGATGGACAGACAGACAGACAGACACACGGACATAGCTAAATCGAATCAGAAAGTAATTCTGAGTCGATCGGTATACCTATAAATGGGTCTATCACTCTTCCTTTTGGGTGTTACAAACTAATTCACTAAGTTATAATACCCTGTACCAAAGTAGTGGTGTAGGGTATAAAAATTATGGTTTTTATACCCCCTACCGAAGGATGGGGATATATTCATGTTGTCATTCCGTTTGCAACACATCGAAATATTCATTTCCGATCCTATAGAGTAAATATATATTCTTGATCAGCGTAAAAATCTAAGAAGATCTAGACATGTCCGTCCGTCTGTCTATTTAAATCACGCTATAGTCTTTAAAAATTGAGATATTAAACTCAAACTTTGCACAGATTCTCTTTTTTTTTTCCATAAGCAGGTTAAGTTCGAAGATGGGCCATATCGGACTATATATTAATATAGCCCCCATATAGACCGATCGGCCGATTTAGGGTTTTAGGCCCACATTTATTATCCGATTTTACTGAAATTTGGGACTATGAGTTGTATTAGGCCCAGGATTCACTAATAGAAGGTTAGGTCACATGCAAAAACACAAAGTGGATAGGCCCCATAAACATCATTAAGGATGTCAAATCTGACGATTGAAAATGTCATCATATAGGAGAAAACGTAAACAAAGAATGAATGTAAAAAGAGAACAAGTTGACATCCTCAATGCCAAGTACTGCCAAATATTAAAAAAAAGTATATCGGCTGATCGCTTGGCTTAACCTAATTCAGTGAATCCTGTATTAGGCCCTTCGACATATTTCTTCAATTTGCCCCAAATCGGCTCAGATTTAAATATAGCTGAAATATAGACCGATCCCCCGATTTAGGGTCCTAAGCGCATAAAAGCCACATTTGTTATTCGATTTTTATGAAATTTGGGACAGTGACTTGTATTAGGCCCATTGACATCCTT